>NW_009229052.1:0-1241 GCF_000690835.1 Fulmarus glacialis | reverse complement strand
TCACAGAAGTCTTATTGCTCAATAAACTTGCAACTTTCAGCTAAAAACTATGGGCTTATGGGACTCAAGTTCACAGAAGTCTTATTGCTCAATAAACTTGCAACTTTCAGCTAAAAACTATGGGCTTATGGGACTCAAGTTATCAAGATTTTAACAATAAGGATAGATGACATTTCTTCCGAAGAAGTGTTTTGCGTTGGTTCAACAGAAGTCTTCAGAGGAGCTTATGATGTTCAAAAGAGCCCAAGATAAAGAGGCACCAAACTCCTTTACACTATAGAAAATACCAGCTAAGTACATTACAGTATTTTCAGTCAAGCTGAGATGTATTTACATCAATTTTCTTCAACAAGTGCTCAAAATGTAAACCACAGATGGGATTCATCCCATTTAATTTTTGCTACCTAGAAGTCAGACATATCATGTTAGGCATTGGCTCCACTGTTAATCAATGAAGTAATTCCCCAGATTGTTCTGGAGAATGATTAATCTACCAAGGTAGATTTCTAAAGAGGTCAAATGAAACACATTCTCAAAGTTCCTGTTTTTTCCAATAATTCTAGAGAACCACATGTAACTCTATCAGATATGGACAAGCAAGGTTTAGATGGCTAAAAACAGGTGAGAATAATTTAAACCCTCACATTTAGGGATATTACCAAATCCAGGTCAACTGTATACATTTATAAAAGATCACATACTGATTATTTCTTCAGTCATATTTGCTGCAAATCAGAACTTACAGTAAAAATAATGATAAACCTTGAAGATAAATATTTGTTGTGATTTAACCTCAGCTAGCAACTAAGTACCACGCAGCCACTCGCTCACTCACCCCTGGTGGAATGGGGGTGAGAATCAGAACAGTAAAAGTGAGAAAACTCGTGGGTTGAAATAAAGACAGTTTTATAGGTAAAGAAAAAGCCGCGCACACAAGTGAAGCAAAATAAGGAATTCATTCACTACTTCCCGCCAGCAGGCAGGTGTTCAGCCATCTCCAGGAAAGCAGGGATCCATCATGCTCCATCACTCTATCCCAGCCTAAACCACCACAATATTAAATTTAATTTGGTCAGCACTATTTTTGAATGTATATTCTACTTAGGTACAATATTAGAGATTATTTTATCTTTCTTTTTTTTGGTCTGTACTAAAAATATATTTTGAATTTTTATTGAAAATATCCTGAAATAGTATTTTAGTTCCTCATAGAAGTTGGTGAAAGGTTCATCTGGATATTC
>NW_009229051.1:0-1042 GCF_000690835.1 Fulmarus glacialis | reverse complement strand
AATATGTAATACATATATATATTTATTATAGGACAAAAGGAGAGAGTAAAACTCTAATTTCTGTAACACCAAGTTGAAATCTGGACTTCCTCCACAGCTTCAAATGGAATTGCATTGGATTGGCACTGGTGCAACTGAAAACAGAACATGGCTTTCGACTCACTCATTACACTACAGTGATAACCTGCGGCCTGAAGTGTGATTTTGCTTACCAACCTCCACTCACCCACAGCTAATGGAAGCCATTTGACATGCAAATTATATTTAAGAAGATTCTGACATTTTTGCAGTGTCAAGTCAGAATACAACCATACTCCATCCAGTATGGGTGCTCCTGTTGTAAATTTCTTGGTGGAAATACAACACACAAGCCTAGAAAACAAAATAGAATCATACAATCATAGAATCATAGAATAGTTTGGGTTGGAAGGGACCTTGAAAGGTCATCTAGTCCAACCCCCCTGCCATGGGCAGGGACATCTTCAACTAGATCAGGTTGCTCAGAGCCCCGACCAACCTGACCTTGAATGTTTCCAGGGATGGGGCATCTACCACCTCTCTGGGCAACCTGTGCCAGTGTTTCACCACCCTCATTGTGAAAAATTTCTTCCTTAGATCTAGTCTAAATCTACCCCTTAATGGTTTAAAACCATTCCCCCTTGTCCTGTCGCAATGTTGCCGCCATGTTTCTTATAAGCCCCCTTTAAGAACTGAAAGGCTGCAATAAGGTCTCCCCGGAGCCTTCTCTTCTCCAGGCTGAATAACCTCAACTCTCTCAGCCTTTCTTCATAGGAGGAGGCGTTCCATCCCCCTGATCATTTTCATGGCCCTCCTCTGGACCTGCTCCAACAGGTCCATGTCTTTCTTGTGCTGAGGGCTCCAGAGCTGGATGCAGTACTCCAGGTGGGGTCTCCTTATGTGAGAGTAAGGGTGTAACCAGTTCAGATATAAAAATCTGTACAAATAGAGATCTTTATATGTTCAGATATAAAGTCAGTATTGTGGTCCATGAGTAAGATCATCAATCTCTTTAAAAATATCT
>NW_009229050.1:0-11408 GCF_000690835.1 Fulmarus glacialis | reverse complement strand
GGGGTTAAACCACGACAGTCCTTTATATTAAACCAACCTCAGGATCTTTCTACTTGGAGAAACTACTGCCAAAAATACATTCTATTAACAGTACAGTAGAAGCAAATCTAAGAATTTGCTGCTATAAGACTGTTCTCTGCCCTACCTGAAACCTGAAGCATGGAAAGTATTTAACTCCATTGTAACCACCTTCCATCTGTCTTTGAAATAAAATAGTGAAATCAAATTAAGCATGGTTTAATGGGCAGGATAAGCAAGAAAACTTGTTTTAAATTTGTGTTTCAAAAGCTCTTTGCCCTAGAAAAGCTGGAAGAAGAGGTAAACAATTATTTCTAGGTAGTTATGTCCTTGTGCTCACATATTTTAAACAGTTCTTCACACCGTTTAGCGGAGTCAATTATCATTTCCAATCAGGTAAGCCATTGTAATAAAGCACAGAGGAGCAATGATGAAAGCAGAAAATGGGGGAAAAGACTCTGCCAATTGGCTGCATACCTGGGATTCTTATCTTATGCATTTGAGAATTTGCTCAAAAATATACGTTGCATTTCCCATCTTTAATATACTCATAAAAGGACTTATGTTGCTGAATTTGCTCTTTTGAGAAAAGGATTATTTCTGGTTCCTGTAAGCTTTATTTGAGACAAATAACAAAATGCATCATGAGTCAGCAACAAACAGTACCTTGATTTCTGTGGCAGGTCACTGCTTTTAGAGCACTGCTTGCATCTACTTTCCTTGCTAGATAAAGTTAACGAACAATTTTTCAAAACAAGTGCAAGATAATCCTTCTGTAAGAATCAGCTCAGACTGACATAGCAGTAAAGTTCAAAGACAAAAATGTGCTTGTATGTTCACACAAAAGTTGATTTTCTCCTACCTGAACTGGAGATAATATTACTGATTACCATTCTCTGTAAGAATCAAAGCTCTCTACCCTTCTAAAAACAAACAGAATTTGAATGCTACTGTCCATACTTATTAATTCCAATATTGGAAATCTGCACAGGACAAGTATGCATGTCTGAGAAAAGCTAACAAGTTTTTTCAATGTTTCTTACAAAATGGTTAGACAAAAATACAGCTTTCATCCCCACACACACACTCTAGAATCCTTCTGAAATCTAGGCGACCAGGGTCACCTCAATCCCATGCTGCTAAAAATCCAGACTGTGTCCCTGACTCTTACGTCGCCTGTGTATAAAGCACACGCACAGGATAAATAGTGCATGCTTCATTTAGGAGTGTAGGTGCTAGAAAAACATCTCCTACCATTGCTCCTTGCATCACTGGCTGGCAGTATGACACAGTCTCTCTAGTGATCTCAATGCTTCTGATAAAGAGGCAGCAGGAAGGAAGAAGCTGCCTGTCCAATTCAGAAAGACAGTTGCTAAAGAGGGCAAGTCGAATGGGGGTGAAGAATGATCAGAACAAACTGAAGATCTCAGAAATGGAAGGGATGCTGCTTGTGGAACTGCAGAGTGCTTCCACTTTATATGCTTCTCTCGCAAAGCGCATACGCAGCCAAGGTTGACACATGAATGAGGAAACTGAATTGTACAAAGTGTACGTGATTTAGGTACTTCCTAACTTGTAAAAATTTTGCGAGCACAGTTTTGATTAATCATCTGGTTTTGGCTTTACCAAAATTCGTTTGGTTTGTAAAAAAATGTACCTCTAAGTTTTCCATTTTGTTCTTAATAAAAGACACTGGATTAGAGACAGATTAATATAACAAATTAACCTTCCCTAATATGAGAATAAACGCACTTAAGATTGAGGAAGTACTAAATTTGGTCTGTCGCTATTCTTGTGTTTTCATCTTCACATTAAAACAGAGAAAAGAAATTGCATAAAAATGAAGACCAAGCAACAATAAACAAGCATGAAAAAACCAACTTCACTTACCACAAATCCAAGGGCAACTAAAGGTTCACCCTCATTTAAGTGATAAAGAAAGGATCCTCCATATGTATGTCTGTCTAAAGGCCAGCCTACAGTATGTTCTACTCTTCCTGGTTTCCATTTCTTTTCATCAATAGTCCATAACTGCATTGAAGATCACAAAAAAATTACTTTCTATTGCAAAGTAATGGCCTCACAATAATATAATAAAAGACAAACACCCAATTAAGTATAGAAGAAAATTAATTTACTGCCATGACCAATGCAGAAACTCATACAGCAAAATACCAGGTAATAAGTACAAATACTTGTTTTGGATTACCATTTAAGAATTTCCTAATACTTCTCTTTCTTGAAATGCTGCGCATCAGAAAACGTGACTGAGACTCCAGCGCTATACCCAAAATTTTCATTCAACCACAAGACCCTTTATATTAGTGACTTTGATAGATACTTCTGCTAAGTAATGCAATGCTTACATTGACTCTTTTCTTTAAAAACTTTATTTTTTCATATGAATCACTGCAATTTCTTCACAAGTTTTTCAAGTTCAGGCTTAACAATATGTCTGAGTTGATCCAAATATTTGCTGTCAAACAGGTTGTCCTCTCTCTGCTCTCTCCTACACATCTCCAGTACTCATCTGACCCACGGTGAACATACAAAAGCACCTCCATGTTTCCACTAGTCAGTCAATTTTCTGCTCATTTGACAAAACTTCTCTTCACCATGGAGTTACGTGCCAGGTGCAGTCTAATAACAGAGGGCAGTTGAGCATCATTAGATCAGCTCAAGCATGGAGGGCACATCTACATTAATGTTCCAGCTTAGATTAAGGAGCACATTGTTGAACGGGACTCCCGATTCCTCCCACTTAGTGTGCTTTGGTTCACATCGTACAGCAGCCATGGAAGGCATGAACTGGATTCCTTTCACATGAAACTAAACTGTAAGACAGTAAGATCCAGAAGCCGATCTAAAGCATTCCTCCAGTCACGAAAGGGCACTCAGTCCATGGGACTAGACCAAAGCTAGTCCCAAGTAAAAATAACCCCGAAATGTGCATAGCACGGGTATCAGCTCATCAGCACCAACTATTTCACTTTACAGATCCATTCCTATTGGACTGTACTATTTGCTAAAGCAGACACAGTCTCACCTGGAAGCAAAGGAACTCTACAGCAAAACCCTGCTTTAATGACAACTTAGGTATTAGAAATTGTAACTAATCCTATGTCATACATAGGAACATTTACAGAGTGGTTATTCTCTGCAGAAGTGTAAACTAATTATTTAACAAATATTTTGTAGCTGGAAGCACATGCTTAAAGTAATAAATAAAGATTATGTTATAGTCAAACTCTGAACATAGTCTAAATAATACAGCTCTTTTTCATGAGTGATATTTCCTGAGTATAAAATATTTGAAAAAGGAAATCTGATCCTTAACCCAATTTTATAAGCCCAGTAAAGGGATTTTTTTTGTAGAAAAAAGGTCATCCAGAAGGTGTTTCAGAGAGCATGACTCATCACCTGGAACAGCCCTTTTTTTCCTCTCTCTCTCTAATTAATATACAGAAAATCCATAGAAAGCCTTTCCTCCCCTCCTTAGGTACTAAAACCCCCTAAAATTAGGCAGCATGAATCCCTCTCTCATTTAGTAAAAGTACGGAAAACAGATTTCACAAATGAATGTAATTTGAAATCAAATTAAGACATTAACAGAGTGGATTCACAAGTACCTCTAGTTATAACACAGATATAAGAGAAGAAGCAGCTGAAATGAAACAGTCAAGACATTCAGGGAGCATCTTCTCTGATCAGCTTCAGAATACCAAAGATCCTAAAGTCTGAAAGCATAACTCAAAATCTATCATTCTAATGTCTTACATAAACTAGCTTGAAAGCAAACAGAAACTACCTTATAGCTTCACAGTATTTTCCTTAATTGTTAAAATTATGCAGGTGATACCTCTTTCAGTCCAATGCCATAGCTCTGGGGTTGACATTTCTCCCTCAGATTGTATTTTTTGTACAGCTGTTTGGCTAGATGCCCATGACAACCTTCAGCGAAGACTGTGACTTTAGCATGGAGCTCCAAGCCTCTTTCAAAGGTAGCCTGCAAAAGTAAAGCATTCCATCAGCAGTGCCACACCAAACTCATAGCAAGAAACCGGAGGACAATAAAGTGATTTTACACTGCTTTGTGGCACTACCCAGAACCTACAAACCACTGCAAGCTATGGCTCTAGTCCAGTTGTCTTTTCCACCTCACCATGATGCACCCCTGGCAAATCTTGTAAGGGGATTCCAGTAGAGCAGCACTACAGTGAATTGCCATTCGTCACTGAAAAAGAGAATCTCTTCCAGATCGGAGGATACTTATATCACACCTGCTCGTTCATATGGTGCAAGGGAACCCTGCCAGAACAAAGAATCTTAACCTATAACTTCACACTTTAATTTTTGCTCATGAAGTCACGTTACAATAAAACATTGTGTGTCCCGCCATACACATATGAGAGAGGCTAGACAGACACACCAGATCAGAAAAACCTGCATCACCCCTGCGCCCAAAGGAACCCACTACCTGAGAATAAAGTTACTATAATATCACACCAATCTTACATATTAAAACAGACAGTAAAATTAAACTAACATTAAGTATTATTATAAGAAAAAATTCCCATAAAAAATTCCAACAATGAGATTGACAGTAAGGTAAGGGGAACCAGCATACTTCATGTATAAGCGTGTCACCTGCATATGTGAGCACATTGGACAAGAATATTAGTAGATTGTACTTGCAATATAAGGATTCAAGATTCTAAATATACATAATCTTGCAGAGAAAAAAGAAAAAAGCTTGATTTGAGACAGAAGTGTAATGTTGAAAAAGATAATGAAAACAGTTTTGGATGAAGATATCCAGCAGTACCCAATGAAATCATCTCAAGGTAAACCAGCATATGTCTTGGAGAAGCTTATTGCTTTGGTTTTAAATTGTCTCTCAGGAGAAATCTGCTTGTAACTTACTGGTTGGAAACCTCTGAAAAACGCTATCAAATGAAAATGTTCCCTCTAGTCGGGAATTACCTTTAAACAGGAATTATAAGATTTTGCCAATTTTTGTATGTACTTTGAATTTCTGATTGTCAACCTGAAAATGAATTAATCTTACAAATTACTAAGAGAACTACAGGGACTTACTACTTAATCTACAGATTAAAAATATATACTGTCCAATTTAAAGTAGATTTATATATAAAATAAATCAATTAACTACAACTCCACATTGTAAATATCAGAAATTCATGAATTTGAAACATTTCAGTGGTGTGTAAAGTTCTGTTTCACAGTTAACATCCTTCTCCAGCATCTACACAAGAGTCAATGTGCAACTTTTTACTATGTATTTTTACCATTGGCATTTTTGTGATTGGTGCTGACTGCAAGGTGAAACACTATTCATTAACCACAGCCTATTTGATTAGGCTCTGTACAAACACATTGAAGATATTCTTGCCTTGAAGGTTATACAAACTATGTTTATCTACCTGAACTTTTATATGCTGGAGGTATTATCAGCTGATCTAACTGACAGTTAAAATACTTGAATACTCAAAAAGTTTGCAGTAGTGGCACACTAATTATGTACATTAAAGAAGTTAATAGACACAAATTCTTCCAGAATAAATGGGGGAAAAAAAAAGTTTTGAGGATGCTTTAAAAAAAAAATATAAAATCATAGTTCCTTCCCATTTTAAACCAAAACCAAACCAAACCCCCAATTAATCTTTATTACCGCAGCGAGTTGTACGCATTACTTGCACCTCCTACTGGAGAAAATGCATACCTGGAAACAAGACCGTGTCTGTCCCCTACAGGAGACAATATTATACTGGAAAAATATATTACTTTTCCCTGCCATCCCTTCCTCCTCTATTGGGTATATTCTCTTAAAACAAGAATGAGTCTTTTCTTCTCATCCCCTGCCTTCAATGGGAAAAATAGCCCATGCTTTTATGTGAAAGCAAATACCTCTCAAACTCTATGTAACTAGCAAGAAACCTTATAAAAGAAAGTAAATCTTAAGAAAAAACGTGTACCCATAATTTCTGTAGCCAACTAATTCCATATGAAAGTTGTTCTGAGTTATTCTGAGGTGCCAAATTCTCCCTCCGTATTGCACAGGGAAGCAACACACTTACCGCAGGTTCTGGATTCCACTAAAAATCAAAGTCCAACACTTAGGGCAGGGAGTCACCTTCTGGATACAGAAATGTGACCAACCAGCAAAAAGGTATAAAGATTCAGTGCGTACCTTGCCCCAACAAGGTAGACAGACTGTCAACAAATGCTACTGCAGTTGTAAATATCAAAGAAAACAAATCAGCCAGAAGCACACTCTCTTAGATGTTGCTGGTTACCAGCTGGACAACAGCTTTCTATTTCACCTTCACACCTTTTTTCTAGGAGTTCCTGGAATTCTTTCCTTTGTTTCCTGATTTCACATATGCCAAAACACCCTTACAATATTTCCTTCAAGTCACCCTCAAACAAACCTCCTTTCTGTGAAGGCTTTTTCTACTAATCTCAGAAGAAGTTTACAATGTTCTGAGACCAGAACTTTCACAGGTAATTTATCCATTTTACATACAGAGAGGGAAGACAGTTACTGAATTTTACACTTTTTCTTCAGCTGCAGCAAGACTACTGATGGCAGTAAAAGCAGATATATCACAATTCCCCTAATTAGACTGCTAGTTATGGGGAAGATAGCTACTTACTTTAGGTGCTCCATCCTTTTGAATGCCTACATCATTAGTTGCTATCCCTTTCACACTATCATCTTCATGAAAAAGAACCTTTGGAAATATTTAAACAAACAAAAAAAAACCATTTTAACGATCTGTCATTTTAATCCATTCATAAATAGTTCTAATGCAGAACTTTTAAGCACTACGTCTTTAATGGTCAAACTTGAAGATTATGTATTTATTAATATACTGTATGATCCACTTGCACTTTGCTGGATCTGGGCCAGGGAATTTAGGCACTGAAACAAAGTTTTCACAATACACTTCTTTTAAGAGGAATTTTGTGAATGTACAAATAAATTGGGAGTTAAGTGAAGTGGGTTCCAAAAACGCTTTTCATATACACACTGATGTCATTATTACCTCAGCTGCTGCATAGCCTGGATAAATCTCAACACCCAAAGCTTCTGCTTGTTCGCCGAGCCAACTCACAAAGTGGCCCAGACGTACTATGTAATTTCCATGATTAACCATTGGAAGTCCTAGGCAAAAAAGACACACACGTATAAAACACAGAACACTAACCACAATTACAAAAGTTGTATACATCAGATGTTGTATCTTCTTCTACAACTACTATCTTCACAGTAATGTCATGTGTTATTACAGCCATCATCTACAGGGACCATATCACTGGAAGCTATCACATTCTACAAACACTTGCTGTACCACATTGAATCAAATCAATTGTTTCATTCATGGAAAAGTTGAAAAAGATACTGGGAAAGATGACTTTTTACCACCTCACCAAACTTTACCTGGAAGAATTGGCACTGGAATTCTAGATTTCTTTGTTAAAATTCCAAACTTGTCTTCAGTTACAGGAGTATTAAGTGGAGCCTACATAAAAAAAGAAAATAGAAACAGTACCGAGAGTTATGTTTTTCTAGCCAATCCAACAAAAACAACAACAAATAAAATAAAATAAAATCAAACAATCGAACTGGCAGTCAATTACAGCACTTCTATAGGAAAGTATCATAAGAGAGAAGATAAAGTACCCTATGAGGCAGTCATCAGGCAAGAATTAACACAACTATTGAGGTAAGAAAACTGGAACAGGGCCTTGCAGATAACTTCTAGAGTTTGTACGCAGGCTTGTACTACATCAATACTCTACCCCTTTCTAAAGAAGGCAGCTCAACTTGCATGTTTAGCCCAGTAAGACAAAACAACTAGTCGATGGCCCTGATAGCAGGCAGAGATGGCAGCTCATCTCTTGCTATCCTCCCTCCTAAAAGCATTTTAGGCCTCCGTTACAGCACTATGTCTGCACAAAAATCAGGGTACTATGCGCCATTTCCTGAGACTATGAAGAACTACTGTACAGAAGCAACAAGCCTGACACTGCTAAGAATCGACTATCTTACCGCTTGTGCATGGGAGCTGGATTCTGCATAAATGCTGTACGTGTAGCGCATCCCGGGATGCACCAGACATACTGCATATATGCAGTAAAACTACTATATAAAAGAGCAAAGGTGTTGCGGTTTAACCCGGCAGGCAGCCAAACCCCACACAGCCACTCGCTCACTCCCCACCCCAGCGGGATGGGGGAGAGAATCAGGAAAAAAGTAAAATTTTTGGATTGAGATAAAGACAGTTTAACAGAACAGAAAAGGAAGGGAAGGGGAAAAAAAAAGAAAAAAAAATAGAATATAAAAAATAAGTGATGCACAATACAATTGCTCACCACCCACCGACCAATGCCCAGCCAGCCCCCAAGCAGCGATCCCTGTCCCCCCCCTCACTGTTCCCCCAACTCCCCCCAGTTTATACACTGAGCATGACGTCATATGATATGGAATACCCCGGTGGCCAGTTGGGTTAGCTGTCCTGGCCATGCTCCCTCACGGCTTCTTGTACACCTGGCAGAGAATGGGAAGCTGAAAAGTCCTTGACTAGCTTAAGCACTACTTAGCAACAACTAAAACATCAGTGTGTTATCAACATTACTCTCATACTAAATGCAAAACACAGCACTATATCAGCCACTAGGAAGAAAATTAACTCTATCCCAGGCGAAACCAGGACAAAAGGCCACAGCATACCTGTGCAGACATAAGAGTTTAGCATTGTTGAACTAGAGAAAACAGACTAAAAAGAAGGTAGGGGTTTTTTTGTTTTGTTAGATCAACGTATTTTGAAATGGTACTAAGTAGCAAGGTACTAAGTCATACCAGAATGAGTCAGATACAGAGTTCATTACTAGCTAGCTATTATTTTCAGTGTTTATGTGCTCATACATACCCCCCGCTCCTTCCAGTCTGGAAAGAGTTCTTGTAAGGACCTTGGCTCAAGACAAGCACCAGAGAGTGTATGGGCACCAATCTGAGAAGCCTTTTCCACCAGACAAACACGTATTTCTTTGCTATGCTCAGCAGCTAACTGTTTGAGTCGAATAGCTGCAGAAAGACCCGCAGGGCCTGCTCCAACAATGACAACATCAGCTTCCTCTGCAAATCTTTCCATGTTTACCCCTTTAATAGAAAAAAAGATAGTAAGATAAATCAATCTTCAATTTCCCCTAGCCTCTCTCTCACTAAACCTTGCTCTGTAGAACTGGCTACTGGGTATCGCAGTAGTATTACCTTGCATAAAAGGAGGCTAAATATTTAACAGAATCCCCACTTCAGTACTTGGAAGAGTGCAGAAGGATGTTAGCATCCCAATGTAAAATTAGCTCTTTTTAAGTTGTAAGGAGATATACCATAAAAACATATACTCAATCTCTATGCACCATAAGTAAGTACGATCTTAGAATGTTAAACTTAAGAGTCCAGTTGGCTAGCTATATCAAAGACACTCAGTGAAACTCTAGGTAAGGGAGAAAGAAAAAAAAAAGACCCTTATTCAGAATTACTTTATTTTACACTAATTAATCAATCCCTTTTCTGGAATTGAAGCCATTAAAATTGCTGAATGTAGCGACTGGAATGCCCAGAGATATATATTAATCTTATTTTCTCACAAACTCTCATAGTAAGAACAACTGAAAAAATCCAACCTGACAGAATTAAAGCTTGTTGTGATAGTCACTAAAGCAAAAGCTGCTTATATATTTTCTTTAAATAACTAGTATCAAGTTTATCTGATCTCATTTTATAGCACTAAAAACACTCATTGTGAGATAGCAACCACAAAATTTCATTTGGTATATTAGTACTGTATTTAAGAGTACAGAATTTCTGTAAAAAGAAAAAAAGAGCAACACATTTCAGTGTCTTTAGAACTGAGCAATAATAATAATAAAGAAGCTTTTAAAGAATGCATTTTCTCGCTTACCTTCCCATCGTTTGTCTTTGTCCCGAGGATGAATTGTATAATGCGTAGTTATGCGAGGCACAGAAGCAGTAGATGCACATCTTGTGATGTGCAGTGATGGAAGGCAGTCTCTCCTTATCAACTTTAGAGCGTGAAAGCACTGACGTGCTGCAAAAACAAGACACACATTTTTCAAACTAGTCATTTTCCAAATTTTTCGACTTTTCAGAGACACAAGGGCACAACAAATATAACAGCTCCCCCCACAAAGGCTACCAGGTGATGTGAAGATGAGGAACCATAAACACATATTTTTAAATTTTCAAGTTAGGAATGCGCTGTATAATTTTATATCAGAAAAAAAAAATTAAAAAAAAAAGAAGAGTAAATAGCTTCCCCTTTAAGCATTCTTCACATAATACCCCTCAATACACTGACTAGCCAGCCATTTCTGACAGCTGATGTAGGATAACATGTGTGTACATAGGTGAAACACATTTTAAGTTCCTATTTCATTTTGAACTTCAAGACTTCATTAAAAGTGACCAAACAACTGTAGAGAAAGGACATGCAAGTTCATCCCTTCTGACATCTCAACACATGTTGAGACACACAGTTTGGGCTACTGATACTAGACAGTTCATCTAAAGTAAATGTCATTGTCTACAATAAAAGCTCAGACTTAAACCCAAGTATACTTTAGCCAAAGCTAGGAACAGTAGAAACAGTTAATCTTTACCTTTGCTGCAGATACGTTAATTGTTGCAAGAACAAATTAGAATTTATTTTTAAGCAAATGGACCAAATGGAAGTTTAAAATGATCAAAATAGGACTCTGTTCAGAAGGGCTATTACATGTTGCATTCTTGTTCTAATCTTCCTCTTTCACAAAAAAAATTATGAAGATGTGTGCAATTTGTACTCAGAAAACTAGTATGGTTAGTGCCAAAACTAGTTATAGTTCAAAGGTCTGTGAACTAATGCAGCTCGACAGCTATTTTTCCTTCCTTTAAGGATTCCCCTTCTCTAATTTCAGGGGCGAAGAAGGAGAATATCATATTTAAAGTAGATTATTTCTGCAAAACTATGTAAGTAAAATCACCAACACCCTATGACTGAAATATTTTGTTGAGAATGGTGACTGGCAAGGCCAGCACAAACATCCTCCGTCACAACTCTGCACAGTGACAGCCAGGATACTGGTCTCTATAGGCAAGGCAATAAGTATTATCTATATTGGTTTCTTAACAGCAATTTTGTACTTAACCGACGTAACATAAAAGCTATTATCTTGCCATCTCATGACTCTTAATTATCCTTTACCTGCCACCAGGCAGGATCTGAGAACAAGCAATGTATTTTATAAGCATGATAACAATTACGCCTATACTATATATACATATATATACTATATATATG
>NW_009229049.1:27273-61433 GCF_000690835.1 Fulmarus glacialis | reverse complement strand
CGGTTGGACTTGATGATCTTAGAGGTCTAATGATTCTATTGTGGATAAAAATGAAAATTTGAAATAGATAAAAACTAAACATTTTTATTGAAGGAGAATCAATGCAACTTAAGCATTAAACCTCTCTGTTTCAATGCTAATTTTTTTAGCAAAAGAAATGGTTGTATTAGAAGCAAATCTTAGGCAAATTGTTTCAATGTGATGACTGTGCTGCTGAAGGAAAAGAATAAAATGGTCCTTGCAACGGACTGCTGGTGAAAATAAGAAATATGAAGGATAATTTGTCTCTAGTAGAATTTTTGTCTTTTAAAATTCAGGTGTAATGGGAATCTTAGAGACACTTTTAAAACACTGGTACACAAAGGTCTGATTCACAGGATGGGGAACTCCTCTAATCATATGGGCCAAATGATTATCAGATGTATATCCAAATAGCCAGAAGTAAATCCAGTGGTTGAGAAGCAAATCCGAGTTTTCAGATTCTGTAAACTCATAATGAGATCTGCAGCACAGGTAAGCTGATTTCTTGTAGCATGGACCTAAATAAACATCGTTGTATGCTTCCTCTGAGGAAAAAGCAAAACAAAAAGAAAGAACAGGTCTATGTCAGTCTTCCTGTCTCACAGATGTCATTAAGAGTTTATGTATGTAAGTTTTAGACAGATGTGTTTGAGCACACTGAGCAATCTAAAACACACAAATTTATCAAAATGTGTAAAAGGTTGCAGAAAAAAAAGATCATTATAGCATCATTAAACTGTTGTATTATTTGATAAAATTTCCTTTCCCTATCCTTCCTAATTTAGTATGAACTGTACTCTCTTCAACTGGAAAAGATTTTCTGTAAACTTATACATAAAACATACTCCTGATTGGTGCCACTTTTTCACAGTTCCTGGATTATTTTGGTATTAGGTATACCAGAGTAAACCAATTGCCAAGGAAAACATAGCTTGTCAGGCCCGTAAGCAATAAATCTTAATTTCACTGTGGTTTTTTGTTTCTTTCTCAACTTAACAGAGAAATATCAACTCACTGAAATTTATTATCAAGAAATCCTTGCCTATTGAAGAAACTTTAGTAAAAAAGCCAACAGAAATGAAACAAAAAAGACAACCAGCATTTGTCAAACAGTTTTTCAAACCCTTTATCATAGTAAGGTCAGTGCCAGTGAAGATGTACACCCCAATTGTATGTTTTCATATTTAGAAAGCTTGAAATCCATTTATATCAATACACAGAGGCAGTTTCCATAAACTAAGAACTAACGGCCCATGACAGTAGTCTTAATCTCAGTATTTCTCATACGGGAAGCATTCACAAGTCAACAAAATTCATTTCATAGAAACCACTGTGATTAACATAGACTAAGAATTTTTCAACATTTCTCTGCTTCAGTATGAGAATGTTCTCTAGGGCTTTTTTTTCATGTCATATTTTGAGTTTACATTACTAAAACAAGCAGACTTTACAACACAACACACTGAGAAAGCATAGCATATAATTGGAAAATGAATATCACAAATGAGTCACTTTTCAAAGAGTTGTAAAACATAGCCAGGTAGCACTGAGTCACTTTAAAACAGGAATAGACAGAAGTAGGTCTGCAGGATACACAGAGAACAAATCATGTACTATTTGCTATTCTAACCAGGGTAAAATTTCACCAAGACACTGCCATACATATTTCTTCATAATGAATGGTCTGAAGATTCGCCTCCATCTAGCCACTCAGAGCACTTCAACAACAAGTTCATAGACTTAAAGTGGGCAAGCTGCTAGTGGTTAGACACCAGAGAGTATATATCCATAGAGACAGAAGCAGTGAAGAATTAATCAGACGTGGATGAATGTTTCTCTTATAGCTCCCATTTAATTTTCAAATAATTTTGCACATGATGAGTCTACAGCCCCTGCAGATTAGCATTTTATACTTAATGGACTAAGAATTTAGGGCACCCCAAGGGCTTATAATTAAGGTTAATAAGGTCTATGGTCTGCTCCAGCCCATCTCCTTTGAGGTAAATAACTGTGTTCATACTGTTTTATATTACGTTTTCCATTTCATTGATAAAATTAGCATTTTATAATCTGTGTAAACATCCCCTTAAACCTGTGGGTTTTGCTAGTCATGCTTGTATTACTTCAAAATGTAGATTTCCACCAATTAAAATCGGTTAAGACTTTCAGACACCCATTTTAATACATCTGTGTTATAACAAAAAGATAGTTGCTTTGAGCTGAAGGAAGTCTGTATCAAGTTGTAGACAGGTATATGAGCTGACACGCTAATGCGAATTAAAGATACAATTCAATTCAATCTTTGCTCCTTTTGTTCCTTATTACTCAGGTCCCCTAAATTCTTAATATAAGGCAAGCAAACTCATTTCAGTGTCTGGAAGCTCATTTATTATTCACAATCATCACGTGAATTTGGTTTCTGCATTGGGACTCTCTTTTACAAGCAGGCTCTTGCCAGATCCTATTGAACACAGATCCCTTCCCTGGCATTTCCTAGTGCATAGTCCACACCAGTTTTGCTATTAACCCTCCTACTGTTCTGACTGGTGTAACTTCTAACTGATCAAATCATCTGATGCTTATTATTTCCAAAATCTGTTTACTGAAGTTCAGAGTAGTTTAATTCACTTTATTTTACATTAGGTTTTCCTAAGAATCTCCCCTTACAGTTCCAGTATGCTTTGCAAGGACTGCAAGGGCTTTGAAAGAGAGTATCAATCTGTGCATTTCCCTGTATAATAGGCTGTCATTCTTGAGGATTTTGAAAATTACACAAGAAAAACTCAAAAGGGCAAAACTCAAAAAGACAGGGCCCTGTCTTTATGATTTTTGTCATTACAAGCAGAAAGCCATGGGTGCTTTACTGACCTGACAGGCAGGGTGGATCTGGGGTCTTGGCTTTGGTTTTTTGGCTGTCACCTTTGGCAGCCACATGACTCCTGGCGTCGCTCGGGCTCTGTGGGCACTGGTTATGGCAGGGGCCCGGCAAGCCTGGGCACCTGCTGCCAACAGCCCTTGACGGCAGTCGAGGCCATCGTGCACCTGGGAACAAAGGAGAAGGAAACTGCTGAGGCAACACAGACGCGGAGCCCCAGGCAGACCCCAGCCAAGGAGACCCCCGCCTGGCAGTCCTCTCAGCAAGGCCTCACCCCCGCCGGCCCGGGGACTTGGCGAGGCAGAGCGAAGCTGTCAACCCCCAGCTTGCTGGCAGGGAGAGGACACCAGGAATATTGTGTGTAACTTTACCTACACTGTTAAAGAGCTTTTCTCTATTGATTAGATCATTGGGATCATTAGACTTTTAAAGCATTATTTGGACTAATGAGAAAAAAAATAGTTCCATATTTATATATGTATGTGTGTGTGTGTGCGTGTGTGTATATATATAAAGACAGATATATTTATGCGGTGTTTCTTTCTTCCCCTAGTTAGAGTTTGAGTTAATGAAGTGGATGATACAGCCAAATTATAATTTCTCTTTAGAAAGAATCTGATCACAATCAAAATAATCAGAAAGCTCATTTCAGTAGGTTACCCTATTACTCAAGTAAAACACACATCTATAAACTTACAATATATATTCAAGATTGTATCTGAAATGTATTTAAACATCTGTGAAGGTTAAAGGTTAACTATGTTGTACTTACCAAACCTGTCAGTGTAATGAGCTGGCACCCCTTGAATATGCTTTATGTTATGTTCTCCTCAGTTTGCAGCTTTTAAAGCACAATATTATTAGTAGATCTGTTAACCTAAGAACACCACCAAGGCTAATTATATGAAAAATGTTAAATTGCTGTGGAAAAAAGTTACTGAAGTCAGCAGTTGTTCTTTTTCACACTCCCAGCACATCCCAGGATGGCATCTCTTGAGGAGCAATTAGCTTTGTCAGGGCAGCTGAATTCAAACACACAAAGATGTCGTTTTTCCATATTAAGAAACATTATTAATAAAGAAATTATAGCAAGTTGTCACAGACTACCCAATTACTGTAATAACAATCCGTTTCTCCCAAAGCTCAGGGGAAGGTCTTCACAACATTAAGGTGGCAGAAGAAAACACTGTACTGTTTCTTAAAGGAAGAAAGAAGCCAAATGGCATTGCTGTTACTGACTGGCTGTACGGGAGTGTTGAGCACAGATACAACAGTAACACAAAATTTATTTATACTGTGCAAAAACTGGTGTCAGATCAAAACCAGTTAGAGCTAAAGCTTTATATTTCATTCTGCATTCAAAGACACGTTAATAGTAGTGACTAGGATGACGACAAAATGTCTGTCACAACGTAACATAACCAAGCTTTGTATTGTAATTATAAAATATCGGTGGTGTTTCTTGGCAAGGAATAATGTCTTACCTCAGCAAACTTCCTGTAAGACTTCCAATATGTTTGCTATCTGTTTATGCAAAGTGAAACTATACAGAAGCTTAAACGTGACAAGATTCTTTTTATCTGCCCAGGTATTTCTTGCATACTGATTACTGTGACACCCATCTGTCAAATACAAATTTTCTCATACTGTTGCCAAGTCATTATTAACATCACAATAATTAAAGCTATTAAAAATTCCAATAAAATAAATAGTTAAGAAATGTCTTACCAATTAAAAGTTAAAACAATGGAAGCAATCTTCAAAAGACCTAACTAGCAATCATTGCACAAATTAATAGCAGAGTCCAAAACTGTTTAAAATGCTAAGCTGAGAGTTCCCTGATATCAAGAACTCCACCAAACTAACAGTGAAACTTAATCATACAAAAATTACTTTCTTTCCACGTTATACAGAAATGAATACAACCAGGTTTCTTGTTATTTTCAAGGCTACATAGCTTCTGACAGAAGAGTGGTTTCTTTTTTACTTACACAGGTTCCAGTATAAAAGGTCACAACTAAGTTATATGACAGTGAGTGAGGAGCAAACCAGCCCGGCCAAAGGCTTTAATTTTTCAGCATGTCGCTTAAGATGCTATGCATCTATTTTCCATCTGTAGAGTCAAAAACTCATCATCTTCCCTGGAGTATTTTGAGGCCCACAGTGATTGCTCTTAAACTTCCAATTGTTTTTGAAGCTGATGGTGTTTTTTTCTAGTGTTTCCCTTTTCCACTCAGAAATGGTTAAAACCCTATAATCCGGCCGGGACAGAGCTTTATGAAGTGCTGCTGGGTCTCTAGTTTATTGAATGTTCCACCTGGGACCATGACACCGTTACTGTTAGATATTTCATCAAATGTAGCTATTTCAGCCATCTTTTTTTTTTAAAAAAAAAACCACACACACACAAAAAACCCACCTTCACAATGCTTAATTGAATTGTTCACAAGCATTACAAACACAAACATCATCTCCCTGTGGGTGGTGAGGCATGCAAAGAACTGAAGCATTAGCTTATATACCAAACTAATAAGAAAACTGGTCAGGATTCTGGAAATCTCTGCATTACACATTAAAATATCACATCTTGTAAATGGCAGAGTGTTAAGAGCAAAAGATGGTATCTATAAATTTCAAGGCCAATATTGTTATACTGACAGCTATTACTACTACACATGTGTGCATACAAACACAGACACAAACTAATTAAAGGACTGAATCTAAAAATCTTTCCTTAGGAAAAGACAACTTAAAGTTCTGTACACAGAACTGAAGTGATAGCTAGTCAGGGCATTGTACTTCCATTTTAATTATCCATTGCCATAGCAGAAGCTTCACTGCAAAATATCAAAGATTAAGAGCTAAGTGAAGACTCTTCACATTAGGAAAAACCACGATCAAAGCTATGCATTACTTAACAGGTAGAGCAGGATGCCAACTCTTTTAACTAAGACTAATGGGGAACTTTCTGATAATGTGATTTTTGCACAAACTGGCAACTTTAGGGAAAAAAAACAAGAATTGTTTGAGAAACTGAATGGTTGTGCTGAATTTCTCAAACATTTTCAGAAAGCATTTCAAACAATTACATATTTGAATAATTTAAACATACAAAATATTCTTGGGGAAACATATCAGCTTTTAAAAAAAAAAATCAACCAATTCAAATTAATATTCTTTAGAGTGGCAAGGTAAGCAAGGGAGTTCCAGTTATAAAATAAATGTCACATAACTGGCACCTGCACAGTTTAGAAAGCTTTTTACCGAGCTTTCCCACACTTTCAGGTTCGAGGTTAATACAGCAGAAACAGGGGTCACCCTCTTCCAATAATACAGAGAAGCCCTTAAAGTTTCACACTGACTTCAATGGCTGCTACCTATGAGATTAAACTTAATACCACTTCCCCCCTTCACTGGGGGTTAATTGTATATTTTGCTTCCATAACTTTCCCCTCCTACAGTGCTTCTTTCCAAAGTATGAAAAAGGAATACTACTTGAATAGTTCTCAGCAATATACATCAGTAGCAATGACAATCGAATTAAGAACTCATTTTATTTTCTTCAAAGTTTAGCCATAGTTCAACCAATATTGATCAAACACATGCAAAGAAGAGAAAGACCTACAAGATAACAATTCCACTGGATTCACAAATATTTACATAATAAATACATTTCAATTTCACAAGTGATTACTCCTGCAAATAAAACTTCTATAAAAGTTTTTCTTCTACTAATGTCATTCTGGCTATCATCAGGGATTCAAAGGAACTATGTATTTAGAAAGGTTAAAGTATTTATGCTAAATTTCTCTCTCATCTCTAATAACATCTCAAAATGTAAACTAAAGTGATAATACCATGAATACTTATATATTGCTCAGCAGGGAAAATTAATGTAAATTAAACAACTGGTAATGTTGGTAATATTTATTGGTATCCATCTTTTTCACAAATCATTCTTATATGGCACCAGCTATGTTAGCACGAACTCCAGGAAATATTACTATTGTGCTGTCACATGTCAGTGCTTGTTTGGCATCTGCAGCCTAGATTATTTACTTGCAGGGAGCTGCAAATACAGTCATTCAGTTATAGCCTTTCATAAATAGAAGTGGCAACCATGAAGAAATCATTCTATCTTTTGTATGCAGCAAAGCAGACAATTCCTGTTAGGGTATACATCCTTTAAGATGAGAGTTAGCACAGACAAAATGATTATCTAACTCAATGTAAGCAAGAAAACAGATCTTCTGGAATGGATATTAAAAATAGAGAAGTGTTAAACCAGATTCAAAACACCATGGAAACTAGCTTTTAAGAAACTCAAAGAAATGCTACAGTACTTTCCTTCAAAATTATTTATCGAATTTTTCAGAAGATCTGCATTTTAATCACTTTTGGGAACACTTGACTTTGTTACGCACTAAAGTATTGCTGATAGTTTAAATCAAAGAACATATCCTTGAAGATGATAGCCAAGAATATAGCCTGAATTTTTGGTAGAATCAGTAAAATGACATTCCAGATAGGATTCACTTGATCTCTATTTAGGCTTGTAGCAACCACCATGCTAAACAAGTCACCTGCTTACTGTCCCCCTTGCTGGAGAACGAAGAGTATGCTGAACCATGCCATATGCCACCCCTGTTTCTATAAAAAGTTGTCAGGAAGAAGATAAAACTTCACTTGTTCTAGAAGTTTGTTTAGTTTTTAGAATTGTTTGAGAAAGAGAATTAGTTTCTGAGCACTCACCAATTTGTCTTTGTTTTCCTCATTAAGGGTTCTTAGCCAAGGCAATAGGCAATGCATTTCTTCTCCATGCCTCCCATGATTTTTTGCACAAATCCAAGTGTCATCTGTGCAAGTTGACTCCAAAAGCTAAGCACTGGTCCAGAGAAGTCATCCTTCGTGCCCTGCAGTCCAAGGAATGAAGTATGAACACCCACCTAGAATTCACTTGGAATTCTGCAGCAGAACAGATAGCTAGAAAAACTCATTAACTTAAATTTCTTTTATTTTTGAAGGAATCAAAATCCTGAGCATGACTATCAGCCAAGAATAAATAAATACTTTTCCAAAGTAGAATAAATATTCCAGTGAAGTCAGTTCTAATAGCCTTGGCTCTCTCCCTCAAAAAACAGACTTCCTAACTTGCGTATTTATCATCCCGCAATACACTGATAAGTTACCAGCAGGCAGGGGTAGGATTCTGTTGTATTCACAGACATTTCCTAGCCTACGAACACTGTCTCTTTTTGAGCACAAATATGATTCTACAACTTTAATCCTACATCCCTTTAGAAAAAGAGAATTTGCATTCCTCAAACAAGGATATCCGTGCCAAATTACGTAGCACTGGTAATTTGGTAGGCCAGCTATACTAAGTACAGCAGGTGGTTTCATAGGAGATTATCTGCTTCAAATTTTAAAGAAAACAATTCCAAAGAATATCCAGTTCCAAGGAACAGAAAGTTGACTGCACAGAAGGAAACACACCATGCACACATGTTAATTGTTCTACTTGCATATACCAAGAGTCACCAAACAGCAGTAATTCTTAGCTGCCTTAGAAAATACCAAATGGTGCTGTAATGGGGATTGTAATTTTCCTCACCAGGTTGCTAGATGAAATAATGAATGTGAACTAACGGCATCAATTTGTCCTTAAAGCTACAGTACTTTTTTTTCCCCACCAAGATACACTTTTTTCAACAAACTGCAGGGATCCTATATGTGATATTTGAAAATATCCTTTATGCCAAGCTCTTATCTGTACAGTTGTCTCCCAGCATGTCCTGAGCACCTTACATGCTACAGAACTGAACTGCCTACTACTGAACTTATTGCAATAAAAGGGTTTAAGTATGGCAGATCAGCGCATCTTTGCTAATTGTAGCGACTTGGTTTAGTAAGGATTGCCACATATCCGTATGTTCTTACAGATGAAAAGAGAAACAACTTTCTATGCAACTACCCCTGGTTACTGTTGTGACCTCTGGCAGCAAGGGATTCCAGAAATTTTGATACAAATGCACTGAGTATGCTAAATAATCAGTATTTAGATCAGTCTGCATACGTCTATTAGCAGTACTCTATTCTTGGCAGAAAACATAATATAACCTTTCTGGAACTGTCAATCATTAGGATATGAGGCAGACTAGCAGTGCTAATGAGGGTTAGGTGGTTACTGCCGCTAACATTTTAACTCTGCTACATAAAGGTCCTCTCAGGGAGGACAGGCAACAGGGAGGTTACTAAAAGAGCAATGCCACTAACCTTCTGTACTGCTGTCTGTGTCAGTGCTTCTGCCAAGCCTACCCTGGCAGCAGGTGTCAGCACAGGCAGTAAGGTTAAAGAAAAGGGATAACAGACACAGATGGATACATAATCACGGGAATTACAACTGTTTCAAAAGCTCGTATTGATAAGAGAAATGCAGCTTTGTGCTGTGAAGACTTTACAGAAGGGCTGCGAGGGAGGCTAAGCAGCCCTTTGAGGAATAGAGGGAAAAAAAATAAACAAACAAATGTTTGGAGAGTTAATTTCCGTCAAAATGGTGGGTCCACATTTTGCAACACATTATATAATACACAGAAAAATACTGTATTAAGTCTTTCTCCAAAGCACACCATACAAGCTTTCTATAAAGGTATTTATGCCACTGAAGACTTAAAAGAGGAAACATTATGAAATACAAAATACGGGAAAGGAAAACCACAATTAAATCTAAATAGCAAAACAATCAGTAGAGGTTGGGAGAACTAATCTTGGCTTGGAGATATGGCCACAAACATTCATCTTCATGCTTAGCAGTGCTAAAACCAGGAAGAAAAGGCATAAAATTCAATTAACAACTGCCCTATCTATGGTCTGTCTACATTAATTTGCACTGCAGACTAGAAGTGTGGGACACATCAACAAGACACTCTCTTCAGCCATAGATTCTACATTTACTCTGTAACAACAGGAAAACCAATTAAAGTATCTTCCAGAAAATTCAGAGAACCCTACATACTTAACAGATACTGAATAACAAGACAGACTCTAAGATGTTTATCAGAATCAACACAAGGGATTAAAAAAAAGCACTTGAGAAACTATACAAATTATTCAAACAGCTTCTGTGGAAACCTTTAAGGCTCAGTATTACATTTCCAACCTACAAAATTCCAAACATTTTGTCTTAAGCTTGTATGTTTGAACCATTAGTAACATAAATAGCAGTATTTATCATGTAAGTTAGTAACAGACAATCTGAAAATTGGAACACAGTATACCTGTGACTACAGCAAGGACCTAAACTTGCCTCTAGTTCCAGAGGCCAGCCAGTCAGCGGGGTTTCTGTGGTCACTACTTCCGCCCCCTCCCCCCCCCCCCCCCCCCCCCCCCCCTCTCCAGGTTTTAAGTACTGATTTGACTGTCTGCTGTTTACATCTCTTATTTAGTAACTACATTGGAAATGAGACATTAAAGTCAGGTGTTTCAAAGGTCCATTCTGAAGGTAAGCATGCAAATGGATAAGGCAGCAATGAGACTGGCAGGGGTTTTTTCTTTTTTTTTTTCCCTTGTGATTTAAAAAGGTTGTTGTAGGTTCCAAATTAACAAATATTTATAGTAGTAATAATAGCAACTAAATATTCAGTTCTTCATAAAGACATTTTTTGGCACATAGTGCTAGTTGGTGTTTTGATTTACGTTTTAGGAATACACAAAATGGGTCAACAGGGGAGACCTCCTTTGGTATTATTGGGAATCTGCAGCAGGAAGATTCTGGCATCTCATTAAACACTACTGTGAGTCTGAGCTTTGGTTTTGGTTTAGGCTGCCTTCACTTGATCCATCTCAAAGTTGGTGCAAAGTCATTTGGACACTGGAGTCAAAGGCTTCTTGAAATGTCATCCATATAACTGTGTGACAAAACTACCCAGACTACTTCAGGTGGACCTCTGCCCTTTACTTTCAGCCTTCAGCTTTCTCTTTTAAGTGAGTTTCCCTATGGACTTTGTCTAAACCAAAATTAGTAGAAGACCAGCAACAGTACTCCCTTTCCATTACATGGTCTTCGAACGACTTTTATACACAAAGTTAGCCAGGTAAATTTACCGCTGGATTTTGCCTATTTCCTTATAAAATATGAAACACTCATGCCCTTAATTACTGAGGAAATTGTCCAGAAACATTCTTAATTATGAAGCACCTGAATTGTCCTATTGTTCCATGGTGATTTCTTCTAAAACGTGTAGAATGCATTACACTCCAAGAGGGTGGACTGGATAAATAAGAAGTCATGTATGTGGTCATAGCAGACACGTATAAAATGGCTTTGAAACACTAAACAAAGCAAAGTTGTAGATGTATTTCTTCATAATCTTAAAAAGACACCCCAGTGGAATTAGAAAATGTAAAAAAAAAAAAAATTGTATTATATTGTACTTAACATTCACCAGTACAAGATATTTAAACGAAGTGCTTATTAAGACAGAGTAGTAGTTAGACAGATCATTCACTGTGGTATTGAATAAACTTTTAATAACTTCTTAAATGCATGCTTTGAGACATAATAAAATTACTTCCTGGCAGTAGAAAGAGACTTACCTGATGTATAGATAATCAATAACTGCCTATTCCACAAAGACACAAAGCTACTGTTGATATAGACTTACGCTTCCACACACACCCCCCCCCTTATGCATTATAAAATTTATTCTAGCCAAATCCACTGAAGAAAAAAGTATTTAGCTGAAACATAAGAGGAGTACATTTCTGAATAACTACATGGAAAAAAGCAGCAAGCTGGATAGCAAATGCCTTGCTAAGCCTTTTCCATCTCCAATTCCCAAGTCTTTTTGAGAAGGCATTTTACTCTTGCTATCTATATTCTAGGAATATCAGTAGTAATCTTCATGAAATCCAGAAATTAAAATTAAAAAATGGCACTGTAGTAGAATGTCACGGTTAATACATTAGAAACTCCAACAACTTCCAAGAACTTTCCTTCTACTATCTCCACAAATCTGGCTTTATTATTACCAAAGGACTGACTGAACTGAAAATAAGGTTTTGTATTTGAGAACCAATTGTCAGTGATAGCAAAAAGAATAAAGGTCAAAACTAATATAAACAGGTCAAAGAAAACATAACAAAAAGTCTTTTTTCTTCCCTTAATAGGCAGCATTGCACTGCAACATAATAGAAATCAATTCGTTGAGAGGATTGCTCTGAAAATGTAACAATTAGCAAAAGAAAAACTTCCTGACCCACCACCTGTTAAGGTAGCAAACATGTTTCTAAAGATACTGAAACAAGACACATGAAAGACTGAATACTTGAACTGCAGGAGGTAACTCCAACCAGTAACTATGATGAAGATCCACATTTTGTAATCTGTATCCAACACACAGACCAGGCTCTGCTTCTACTCTGTCACTTTGTCTGATTCAGCTACGAAAATGTATCACACTTCTCATGATAGCTCAGCTACTCCATTTGATGTGTCAGGGTATCTGTTTCAGAAGTGGGAGCTCAAATAACTGTCCATCAGTATTAGAAAGGAAATTCCCACTCCTTCCTGCTATGCAATGCCAACAATGTACCTTGCTCCAGGCCCTTTGTGAGCAGTTTAACTCTCACAGTTGCTGCCATCTCAAGATGGCAGCAAACAAACCCAGCAAAAAATTGCAAGGGTTTATGCTATTTTAACAAGTTAAGTCATCCCACAGAGTGGTCTAGGAAGCACCAGGGCTGGTAAAACGGAAAGGATGGAACCGCCCAGCTGGCAGCACAGAGCAGTAATTTTCCAATTGTTAGTTTTTATGTATACACACTGGGAAAATAATCAGGAATAATGGGTTAATCTATTCTCAAATTATTTCTTGTATTAATGACTACTCTTAAAGGAAATGATAGGCAGTTGTCTTAAAATTTGCAATTGTACATCAAGCACTTGAAAAGTAATGAGAATTGGAACAACTGGAAAAAAACACAAGTTAGGTAAGGGAAACAGCATCTACTCAAGAATATTTTCCAGACATTAATGCATTCCTGGAATTCCAAAGGCCACAGAGGGCTTTAAAATATTTTTCCTTATAAAGGAAGAATAAGAAAGTTTTCTTCTTGAAAGTGTAATAGACTATGATACAGAAAGTTATTTCACTGAAGGCTCCCAAATAGTCTTTGAGAATCTGTATGAGAAGTGCTAATTTTTGCAAGGCTAAAGATACTGTCTACTTTGACCTCTAGCAACAGAAAAGAAAAAACTCCTGAAACTTTTTAAGGCTAAATATTATATTTAACACAAAAGGCAATTTAAAGTGTCTGTTACAAGGTGCTTCAAGCACCATGAACATAAAACATAATCAGTCATTCCAAAAAAATGGTAAAATAAGTCTGTGATTATAACATTAGTATTAATTATCATACATTATTCTAGTAATAACCATTTTAACGTCAGTGTTGTATTTCCCTCCCTTTGCTGCCTAGCAACACATCTTTACACAGTACCATCAATATGACAACTGCACTCCTAAAATTTCTACTATTCCTAGAAAACCAATGAACTTACTACCATTCCGTTTCACCATTTGAAATTATTCAAATATTAAAAATATTTGAAAGATTTTCATGCTTCTTTACAATGATTCTGATTAAGGATGATGTCAAGACAAATTTCTCAAATCAAGGTGTTCCACTTCCCCAAAATTATTTCCAGGTTGTCTGTATACCCAGAAACATAGTACATTTCTCCTAGGTAACTAGTAAGATATGTATCTGTAGTTAACTGAACATGTGGCTTTGTGAGCTAGCAATAAGAGGCCTATATGTGATAAAATTTCTTGAGAGAATCAAATGTTTACCAGAAAGCTCTTTGGCACGCTCCAGACTAACCAAGTTCACATCCGACCCCTGACACCTTCATAATGCCACCTAACAAACTGACTTCTAACAAGTTCTGAGGAGAAGCAGGTGAAACCCTCAGGCTCATGGCAGCCTGAAACCTGTAAATGTAACCCAAAACGTAATACAATCTTCTACTAAGTCAAGCGGTGGCAAAAGTACCATTTCTCCTTATCAAATAGTTACAAGTAATTGATGTCTTCCATCCTAATACCACCAAGTTGAAAATCTCCTAATTCAAAACTACTTTTAGTAAGCAAAGTTCTCCATTAGTACTCCAAACAAACCTGTATGACAATTGCAACTAGATGAGGGATATGGCTAATCAAGGAAGCTGATTTTTAATAATGGCAATAAGGAAAAAAACCTGCCATTTGTAGAAGTAGCACATTTTACACAAGCATTATTTTACGTGCCTCAGTGACACCATTCGACAAAACTTTATTTGTACTACATTGGTGCTCTAAAAAAGTAAAGACAGCAAATATACACCTACTTTGATTGTGTTATTTGTAGCTCTAACATAGGTAATTCTACAAAGCTTCTCCCTTCAGTACTTATCATAAAATGAAACATTTTATACTGGCCTAAGAAGCTGAAACAGGAGTCTGACTGTCAAGTTTCATGAAGGAAAACAATAGTTGCAATGTAATTTGCTATTAAGATTGTGATCATAGAGCTATTTTTTTTTTTTTTACTTTTAATTTTTTACTTATCTCTTTCAAATATGCTAGTATTACTGTTGTTTTCCAACGTTTTCTACATCACTAGAAAAGTATAAAAAAACCCCTTCAAGTATTTATTGATGTATCATTTTCATTAATTCCTTAACACTTACCATCCCAAGGAGAGTCTCAGAGGAAGGCTTGTGTAACTTTGAAAGGGAAGTTGTTATTTTTAAAACATTGTCTGAAAGCATGCAGAATATGCAGTTTTCATCCGGCCATCCGCTTAACTAAGATGTCAGCTAAAAAGTTCATTAGCATTGAAAGAAAAATTCAAATAGATTACAATGTAATTGTAATAAACATTATTTTATATAACTTGAGGATGAGAATGAATGATTGCAGGGGATATGCCAAACCTGGAGTGAAACCAAGTGACATGATTTGGAAAGGTGTCACTCAGTTCTGTCTTGGTGTGGGTTTTTTGGTTTTGTTTTGTTTTTTAAGACAATATAATCTAGCTAGCCTATTTCTTTCTTCTGTGCTAATCACAGTGGTATTTCTGCAATGGAAATTTAAAAGCTAAGTGTTCCAACTAATTAATAGAACAAACCCACCACTTAAAATACAAAACAAAACCAAAACACTCCTACAGTGATTGTTTCACCATTTTCTTGCCCCAGGGTATAATCTTTTCCTTAATGTGTAATGTCTTCATTACATTCTGCAGCGGTGATGCAGGTGGAAATGGTGCTTGCAGGGTCTGTAGGCTGGCACTATGGATCCCCTGCAGTGCGCAAGAATGTTCACCAGCTGTAGGTCAGATAAATAGTTTATACAGTGTGGGTAAAGCGTTCACAGCTGAGCTTCTTTTACTGCCACTTCATAGTCTAACTAGCACTGAGGACCGTACAGAGCTTTTACCATCCTCAGTTGTAACACAGTACTTCCAGGGAAGAAACTCTCAGGAGAAATATCCCTTAAATACTCATATGTCCCTACCTAACTTGAACATCAAATCTGCTATTTAAAGTCAGAGAAATAAATGTACATACATTGGGAATTATTATGCTTAGAAAAATCTGTAGAGAGCAACCAAGAAAGTCCCAAATATCCTATAGTTCTATTGGGCATACATAAAAATACTCTCTTACCATGAAGTACTTAAAACTTAATCTCACCCCGCAATGCTTTGCGTAAGACTTCCAGTGACTGTGTACCTTTCCATATAGAATCATGACCTTAGATATCCAGCGAATGAATAATGGAAATGGAATCAAAGATTAATCAAAAAATAGACAGAATTTATGGGGCTCTCTGGGTAGAAGAACACTTTGTAACATATTAAGTTACCTATATTAAATTAGCTACAAAAGTTTAAGAAATAATGCAGGAAATTACGGTAATGGTATGGTAAAGCAGAATCCAGATAATTTGTTTTTCTGTCCCGTAGATACCACAAAAGTCTACCCAGGATGATCATTCTAAAGGAAATCCATTACGAATTGGGACAGAGCATCCACGTATCTTCTTTAAGGAAGCCCACTCCTCTTCAGTCAACTATATTTTTTAAACATGGGATTTTATAATGGAGCCTGAAGTGGAGCTTTTACATTTTAAAGCTTACAATTAAAAATAACATTTTGAAACTGCATAAAGACTTTAAATCATATTTTGGCATTTTTGCTTTCAGTCAGTTTTAAGGAAGCTTCTGTAGGTCCAATGAACTTGAGAATCCTTTATGTTTTGCAGTATTTTAACTCGAAACTTAAATAAGCTGAATTAGTTACATTTCTATCCACAAGAGATGAACTGACAAGCTGCCTTTGAGCAGCCAGAAGCAAGACAAATTAGAAAGACACGTTTGTTCACCCAAGTTACAAATCACAGCCAAATTCTATAGAATTATCTGTATTTTTTATAAAGCAAGTCACAAAGCTATCATTATTAGCATTTATTTAAGATTTAGACAATACTTCTAGGCTGAATTAGGATAGGATAATATGACTTCAGAATCTAACATTTGCTACATCCTAGTACAAAACAGTTTAGAGGAACTATTTATATTATCTTCTAAATTCTACTACCTTCTGGCAGCTTTTGAGAAGCAGTTTCTAACAACTGGCAAGACTAATCATAGTTTATGTAGAAAAGGATTTTTATTATTATTGTATATATATTTGTATTATTAGGACCTTATGCCATTTTTAAGAACTATATTTTATAAAAATCTTAGCCTTCACTTAAACCACAACTGTCGTGGTTTAACCACAGCTGCCAACTCCCCCCAGTGGGATGGGGGAGAGAATCAGAAGAGTAGAAGTGAGAAAACTCGTGGATTGAGATAAAGACAGTTGAATAGGGAAAGCAAAAGCCACACACATGAGCAAAGCAAAACAAGGAATTCATTCACTGCTTCCCATCGGCAGGCAGGTGTTCAGCCGTCTCCATGAAAGCAGGGCTCCATCACGCATAACGGTTACTCGGGAAGACAAACGCCATTACTCCCAACCTCTCCCCCTTCCTAACGGTTACTCGGGAAGACAAACGCCATTACTCCGAACATCTCCCCCTTCCTCCTCCTTTCCCCAGCTTTATATGCTGAGCATGACGTCATATGGTATGGAGTACCCCGTTGGTCAGTTGGGGTCAGCTGTCCCGGCTGTGTTCTCTCCCAACTCCTTGTGCACCCCCAGCCTCCTCGCTGGTGGGGTGGGGTGAGGAGCAGAAAAGGCCTTGACTCTGTGTAAGCACTGCTCAGCAATAACGAAAACATCCCTGTGTTATCAACACTGTTTTCAGCACAAACCCAAACCATAGCCCCATACTAGCTACTATGAAGAAAATGAACTCTATCCCAGCCAAAACCAGCACAGTAACAGATTTGTAACATACAATGAGCAATACATATGTTATGAAACAGTGGCTACACATGGGCTGGTAGCTGCTTACCCGACAAAAACATTTAGAAAAAAAGTTAGAAAATAGGGTTCACAATGGAGTAACTTACAGTAACTTAAACCCAAGTTTTAGATATATAAGACCTCCTCAAATTCTAATTCCAGTAGTGCCTGCATTTTTCCTAAAATGTCAAGTTTTTCCCACACACATTTTAAATTCCAGCCTAAATTAAGCAGTTCATGGTACTCAAGTCCTTCTTCTGCAAGGGATTTATAAATTAGATACCCACATCATTAGTACCAAGCCACTCCCCACAAGGTATTTCCAAGAAATAGCTCCTATTTGACAGCTCTCTTGGAATGAGAGTGTGCTTGAATTTCTCCTTATTTTGAAGAAAAGATGAACTCCCACTCTTCACAGGACTACAGGTATTCTGTAATAGGTCTTTCTAAATCTTTCTCGTTAAAGCAGCTCCACTTTGTTATCCTCATTAAACGTTAACTGTTTCATTTTCTTTCTTCACTGTAAACAAACATTAATATATTTTTCTCCTAATTTTAATGAACACAGAATGAGCCATGTCATGGAAGCACAGAGAGGCTCCAGCTGAGGTTGAAATTCCCTAAACTAAGTGCTGAATAAACATACCATAAGCTTGTTTGGTGTTTGAGCAAAGACGTCTTCCCTTCCTGCCCCCTCCAATCCGAACAGAGTTAGCGGGGGTTAAAAGAAGAAATTGAAATATGGAGTTGAACTCACTTTATCAGAAATAACATAAAGATTTAGCAGGTCACGATACCTCTCAAACTGATGTTAAAATGTCGGATGATATAAGTAGCCTGCACTCTAAATGTATCAGTGGTTTGATAACAAGAAAATTGACTTCACTGTAGATCTAGAGTCCAAGAGCCTTCACTCTCATAACAGATGCTTGGCAAACTGCTTTTTGCTTTTTAAAGGTCATCTCTTTTATCCTTCCAGGTTCTGAAATCGGAAGGTAAGATGTTGTGTAAAGAAAACAGTGCAGCCTGTTCTGAGATTAAGGAAGCAACATGCAATACGCAACGATGAAAACCAAGCCAGCTCTGAGTCTCATTTCTTACTGTAACATGGTAGATACTATTCTTCACTCCCAGTTTGAATGACCATACTCTCATTAGCTGCAGAGAATGGAAACATACATGCCAATAGTTATTTCACAGAGTTGATAACATAATTTCTGTATAGGGGTACCCTACTGTACCTCTCTAGGGGTACTCTACTTGTTGTGCCACATCCAGAACACATGCAGAAGTTGTTGCTGAAGAGAGAATCAAGCTCATTCTGTATGGATTCGAAAAATAAAACAAGGCAGGCCAGTAAGACAATAGTCTTGGAACCATTTTAACTGACACTTTCATTTTTAAGTGTTGGTATTTTTCTTTTCTTAGTAATTTCTTTAAAATCTGCTAGGACTTAAGACTGTTTTCTGTGCATTGGTACTCAAGTGTTCTTCAGCTTCCAAAGAAAAATTACAACTTTGGCTGGCACTGTGTTATCTTGTTGGAATTATTACTACTACCTGGCAAGCACAAAAAAATCAACTCTCCAATACAGAGAGATTAAAAATGAGGACTGTGCCATGGGAAAGAAAGGGAAGTCACCTGGATCAAAAAGTGTAACACTTTCTGAGAAATATTTCATGGATGTTGCCTTCAATCTTCAAATCTTGACTGTATAGCTAATCACTGGTTTGTTGTTTTCCACTAAAATCAGAAGTGAAATCTCTTCTCCCTTTTGAAAGTGACATACCACATGTGCAGTGGTAGAGCTATTGAAGAATAGGGCTTCCCTTGCTGCTGCTAGTGCTGCATGCTAGTCTAAATCCTTTTAAATGCTCATCAAATAGAAAATAAAAAGGCTGAAGTTTAGTTTTAGTTCGGTAAACATATTCCACGATTTGTTCACTTACTTTCCCTTGCACTGAGGAGCACAATTGGTACTACGCGCAATGTACTGAATCCACGGAAGATAAAACTGTACAGGTTCAGTACAGGTTCTCCACAAAACTCACAGCTCCAGGGAAAGATGCTGCTGTTATAGATACAGAGCTTATAGTGTGATCACCTGATCCTCAGCATAGTGAAAGTGGTAAATATTAACAGCAAAACACAAGGCTATATATCCTGATTATTTTTAATTTCAGCACCACACTCTGAAAACAGAGGCCATTGTTACTATATAGATGCTTAACATTTGTCAGCAGAAATTGTGCATCCACCGCAACAACTGGGCAGGAAAGGAAAGCAGAGCCTATACTATCCCCATGCTCCCTGTATTTCTGCACATCCCTGCCATATTATTCTTCTGGGATAGTTGCCTTTCTTTAATTTCCTTACTGAATTTTTATTTCTTGAGTGCCTGTCAATGAAGCCTGACATGTCCTTAAATGAATTCTTTAAAACACTCATTTTCTTTTCATACACAAAGTTTACACTTGCCTATTTATGGTGTAAGTTCCTCCTCAATCACCTTTCCAAAACTGGAAAAAAGCATTCCAGCATTCTTACTTTCTAGCAAATGAAACTGATTTAATTGCATTTTTATCTGGAATCTTTCTTCTGTGACTTGCCCAAGTTTGTACACCAGCTTTTCTGTTAAGGTCCTCCATAAAAAAAAAGAAAAAAACCCTGAAAACTTACTGAATGGTAAACTGCTGACATTTTACATTAAGGAACACTGAAATAGAAACAGACCTCAACACAATGTATCATCATCAAGACTGTATTAAAATCAATTTCTCCTGACGGAAGAAAAAGAAGGAACATTTATGCTTTTAAAAACCTATGCTTTTGAAGAGGTCAGGATCAGAACTTCAGTAATACATAAAATGCATTAGTTGGCAGACCTATGATATTACAGTTACCTAGTTTCATATAAAACACACGCTGCTAAGATGGCCTCATTGGTCATTTCAGGTACTCATTGGACCAACGTTTTTTGTGCTCTCCATAAAAAAAAAAAAGCGACAATATAGTTAGCAATTTAAATGTCACTTCTATAATGTCCTCTAAATCTAAAGTTTGCATATTGTAGCAATCAACTTCCGCTGATATAATTTATTAAATACTGCCATCCAGTGGCAAGTGACTCTTATCACAATGAAACGCTCTCTATGAAAAACATGTTAAATTCTTAACCATTCATGCAACTGCAGAAAACAAATATTTCAACAGTTTATACAAATGTTTAGCTTATACATAAGTTTATAACAATACTAAATTCCTGATGATATTTTCGCATGTTTTCTGTTAGTTACAGAAACAATAGTAAGCATTAATTCCCTGCTACATGAAAAGACACATTTAATGGGCATGGTAAGGTAGCAATACCAGTCCTAAATCCTTTGAAATCCTTGACAGCATCTAAATAAAGGGCAAAGGATGTTAAAAGTTTTACTATCAGAGGTTCTGAGTGTGCAGAAGGGTAGGCAAGACAGTGAAAGGGAGTGACCTGATTATTAATTTTAATTCTACCAATTCATGCATAACTGAATCCCCACCAAAAGTGAGAGAATCATGATACAATTTTGTTTAATTTCCAAAGCACCTTTGTGTTACTTGCTACTGATGGAAGACAAATATTGAACATATAACATATTAAACCAAAAACCATTTAGAGAGATACCAAAATCTGCTTTCCAAACACACCTGTGGCTATTCACTGTTTACAGACCTGCAGAATTTGATGCCAAAAGCAAGTACAGAAGTATATTTCTATGTAGTAAGTAGAGCACTGAAGAGCCATCAGCAACCTAAGAGCTCATTCCTCTCTCCTGCTTTATAATTCTCCATGAATTGCCAACATGAATCACAGTTCTCTTCAGATAATGAAGACTTAGAAATTTCATTATGTAGTGTAGTAATGTAAATCTATCTGGCCATCCCATTAGAAATGCCTATCAAAGAACAAAGTGTACTTCCTGGAAGTAGTTCAATGCAAATACCTCTGCTTTTTTCTTTTTCTTGACGTTTCACTAAAGAAACTGTAAGATGATATATGTCATGTTTAACAGCCAAAACTACCATACACAGTTCTATATGTAAAGCATTATGAGCAAAAGATACAACATGTTCAGAAATGGGCTTTGATTTCTGTATGTGAACAGTCCATATTAGTAAAAGGAACAGAATTTAGAAATGGGTACATATTCTAGTATTCAGATATCCATTAGGATCATGCCAGAAAAGGTGAAATTAGCAGATTTGCTGTAAACAATAAAGGCAAAAGGAAAAGTACCAAAGTACAATACCAAAATCTTTTCAAATGGTAACACTACATGGTATTTCTTTTATTATAATCACAAAAATCAAGTGATGGCTGGATATTAGCAGTTTTTCAGGGTAAGAAGAAAGTATAATATTCTTCTAAGTTGACATACTTCATGAACAACAAAAGGTTCCATCACCTTTGCTATTGCCTTGGTTTTTACTCCTGTATAATACAGATTACAGTAGAATTCAGTTCAGCAAAGCTAGTTCTTCCCAGATGCTTTGAGGACAGTGAAGTTTTAAATTATACAATAATATGCTTACAAAATTACCTACAGATACTTGGAGATAATTAGGAATAATAACAATTAGGTATATTTGTAGATATACCAAGAATACGAGTAAATTAAAAAGGAGTTTTCCCATCACTGACAGCTAAATATGAAGTAAGACAGAAAAACTCTTTTTAATATGTGCAGGTTTTTTTGTTCAAGTCCATTCCTGGCTGTTTAGTAAAGACTAAAGCAAGTAACAAAAACCAAACCAAAACAAATAAGCCCCCCAAACCAACAACAACCAAGAAACACCCCACAACAACCCTCCTACCAGAATTTCATACAAAAATAAACTTGACTAATGTTCGCAAAAGGTTACTCATTAGCCTCCATAAAACCACTGACAGTAATGGTGACTTCTAGTCACATAATCAAACAACCCCATTTCTCTAAAAGGTAACAAACTCATTAGTATTTCTATGGCTCAGTTAGTAAAGCTCTTTAATCCCTACGACAACAAGAAAAGTCTCGGGAATGTTTTATTGATTAGCAGCTATAACACAGACTGACAGATTTCTACCTAACATCTACATTAGGAGCCTGTTAAAACAAAAGCAGGATAAGATCCCGCCCATAACACGTGCCATACACTCTGGAGAGCCACACAAGAATTTTTAAACATGCATAGAGCATTGCTATTAATCAACGTACAACTACCTACGGCACACCTCCTGTTCTTACTGACCAGAAAGACTTGAACTCTGCATCAGACTCATGGTAACATTGCCGAGCGACACCCATGCCAGCAGTGACGCTTCCAGCTCACTACTTTGCAAGTCTGGAGCAGTTGCCTGGTGCTTCCAGAGGCCTGGCAGTACCTACGAAACTTAATAGCCTGCAAAACTGAAATTCTGTTCCACAGTTTTTCTATTTCATAATCTGGTTTTAGTTCAAATTGCGATGACAACTTTTCAGCTTTGGATGAGAACTCAGTCACACTAGAAGAAAATATTTTAAAATATTTTTAATATTTAAATAAACATCAGTAATGTGTTATACTAAAGGCTTCTAACACACGGCAGGCCTTAACACTGCGCAAGCCCAGCCAGCCTATGGCACCTGAACACAGCCAGGCATTCCAGAAGTAGGAATCTCCTCAAGGATATATTCCAGCATCCCTGTGAGGGAAAGCAGTAAGTGAAAGGGCAGCTGGCTTTGGGGGCCTATGAGAAAGAACATCTCTCACCTACCTTGTCCCCATATCACGCTTTAAAATATTTAAGCACTTAAAACAGCTTTGATACCTGAAGTACTTTAATAAGTTTCCTGAACTTTCTTCAATCACTATCTTAAAGATGTTTCACTTAAAGACATCAAAACCAGCATGCTGAAATGAGCAAAACCTTTCTCAGATACCAGAAAGATCTGCGCTACCAAAACTCTTCCTCCAGAGTGTCAGACATGGTGACAGCAGGAGATAAGTTACCACAATCTCCACTATGATTTTAAGTCTTTCTTCCTAGTGGAGTTGAAATTGAGAGGAAAAGTGACTTTTGCAAACGAACTATCCAATGAATGGATGATTATAAAGCAAAAATGAGAGAGTAGGACCCTGACAAGAAAAGCCTGAAATTAAATGCAGAACAGCAACAGGTAAGTAAGGTAGAAATGGATCACACACAGCCATGTTAGTGTACCTTGGTCTTAATCTGCACTTCCTTGCCTTTTCAAAGCTCTACACTTAATAGAAGATCTAATCATATAAATTGTGCTGAAAACTGTGGAGGCATTTATTTTTCATTTATGTGTGTGTGTGTGAATACACACACACAAAATCTTTTTGGACAAAGGATTAACAAACTGGTATTACCTGAGAAACTGAACATGCACCCAGGTTTCTGAGGAAGAGTTTAATGCATTAAACCACTACATTAGTACTGCAGCTCCATATCAGTTGAAATGCATGCTGCTAGATAAAGCTAGGATTTAAGAGTGAGAAAGAAATGGGAAAATGATATCATTTCACCTACAGCTGCCTATTTAAAGGTTAAAAATAGCAAAACTTATAGGCTGACTGTCTTGCTGTTAGAGTGGCTAACAGTCCTAGTGAGAATCCATTGACCCCTTCTGCTCCAGTATAATGAAAGAACAAAATGTCAGCATTAGGTAGAGATAGAACTGTATCCCCTTGCTTATATTTCTCCACTTGACAGAGCGGATCTAAAAAAACCCAACAGCCTACAGATCATAAAAGTGCTCATAACTTTAAACTAGTGGGCACTGGGATAGCATTCAGGTTAAGTCCCTTCCAACGTCAAGTACTCTGTGATTCTTTGAATTCTAGCAGAGCTCTCTCTCTCTTATATTGCCATATCATTAGTTCATTGCAAAACTAATTTTTTATGTTTCTTTTGAGATCAGAAATGTTAAAGGAGAGAAAGAGATGTAAGACTGTACAAAGTTTACATGAAAATTCTGGTAGTACTTTGTGCATAGCATAGCATGATGCTATGGACATTCTTTTCAACTGCTAGGTCACAACAAATAGATCCTGATTTTTAGTGGCATATTCCCTAACATGTCTAACAAACATTACACCATTTCCACTTCCACCATGTGGAAGCTTCAAGTTGCCCAACAGGAGATGCTGCAGAAAGTCCTGGAGAATAAATTCCTCAAAGAGTGCCTTCCCCTCGCTGCGGTCTTTCATCACACTCTCAATACTAAGTCAAGCTCAGTATCATTAAAATGGAGCTCCTAATCTCCAGTCCCCCAAAATTCTCCACACTGCCTCTTCGCTCCATCATTCCAGGTACAATTAAGTATCCTGGCTCTCTCTATGGTCAGAAAGTCAGGCATCCCAAGGCAGGGATATCTCAGGCCACACATTAGTGTAAGTTTACATAAATATCTTTTAGGATTTTACTCTTATGTCTACACTAACATTGGCATAATGATTCACAGATGAATATTCCATCATCCAAACTTACAGTTATTGCCAGGAAGTACTTTGCACACACTAGTAACATAAACTAATCAAACTAATAGAGCTAAAATGTACAAATAATTATAAGATTAACTAGGCTGTTCCTGAAATTCTATTATGCCCTTTTATCTCCAGGTGCATATTCCACAGGTAAATTATATCTCATGATCATTTCAACAGTGAGCAATCCTGCTTATAAATTTGACAGTAAAAGCTATACTGGCCAAACATCGTACATTGAAAACTGCAAAATGTAAGATTTCGGAATAAAACAAAAAATAGGACTTTCATTTATAACATACTTGCATTAAGTTACGTAATTTTTCTGTATGCAACTTCTTACAAAATTGATTATCCTTTTATATTTTTTTAAACAAGGAAAATAAACCAGAATATTAGTTACCCAAAATCCTGTAAAAATTACTCTAATGGTAACCTTAATGAAAATTTTAAAGTAATTAACTTCTTCTATCTGTGCCAACAGAATTAGTAATGTATTAATTATTGTAGCATAAAAGGCAGAATAATATAACTGTTAATTAAACTCAAAATGTTGTTAAATATTTTTTCTCAAGAACATAGACTTTACTAATTAAAGTATTATTGCTAAATAGTATAATTTCTCAAGTTATTTTATACAAATAGTATTTAATTCTTAATTAAATAACCAGTTGAACAGAAACAGTCAGATGATAGAAGCTATGCAGTTTGGAAACAATTATGGCTAGTTGCTTATGTATTTTAAAAGCAAATGCTTCTGCCCTAAAAATGTTCTGGTACTTGATAAATATCCATCAGCAGCACCTCCAAGGAATTCAATGCATTTACTCATCACTCAAAATCAAGAGGCAATATATAAGTGTATTTAAAACTGGTACAGAACCAATAAACTATTTCAAGGTATTCACTCAAATTGTACAAGTAAGTTTGCGGGATCAAGCAGAGCAGTTAGGCAGTGATCTGCACGGAAATGTTCTCTTCCTGCTTTATCTCCTTCCTGCCCGTAGCTGATAGCAATTTGATACATATTGAATCTGCTACTTAAAGGAGAATTGCTTTTAAATGCAGATTGGTCTACCTTTCATAAGCATGCACTTACTCAATAAAGTCACTATACAACAAGAAACAACAAAAGGCAAGGAAAGGAAAAGTTTTCCTTAGAAAGGCAAGTTTTCATCACAGCTTGATAATTATTAGTATCTCCATTCTTCCCTATCAGCTTCCTTATCAAACTAAAACCCAAGAATTCTAAATATTGTGATCTGTCAGCACAGTAAGTTTCTATATAATACTGGATCTTACAGTGGCAGTCAAATCCCCCAATTTATCTTACATTCACTTCAGTCAATACCAAAGAGTTAAGTTTATCTAAGTGTTCAATGGCACAGTCAAGTACCTACATTTTCCAGAACTTTTTGAAATTTTTGAAGACTCCTGTTTGCACTATCAGAGAGATGCTGTTTCTCTATAGGAGTTAATGATAGTTTGACATTCAATAATAATAAAAGTTTGAGTATCCTGAGCATTTTCATGTAATGTTACACACCTTCTGCAAAGAGTTCATCAAGTAATTCAAAAGCCAGTTAAAATAAAGTTATGAATGTGCTTAGGTATTTTATCGCCTATAGCACTGATACAGAAAACCTCTTTAGCATTAAGCATGAGTCTAAGTCTTATTGATAGGATTTGAATGCACAGATAAATACTTGAAATAGAAATACTGTACCAAATTTTAAAAGTTTGACACTACTTTATATCCAGAGTTATCTAGTTTCAACCCACAGCAGTATTGATCATTGACAAATTGCCATCAAATTCATTAGACCACAGGCATCTGTAGGGAGTGGAAGAGAAAGAAGATACAAAGGAGAAAAGGTAACAAGGGAAGGAAGGCAAAGCCAGAATGGATGTAGCCAGAGATGCCCTTGATTCCAGGAGCAAAGAAGAACATATATTGAATTAAAACATATAGAACTGCATAGAGGAGATAACCATCCTTCATCATCAATCTTCCCTAACAGGAACAAATTTGAAAGCCTCTACAGTTTGGCAAGGCACTTCCACAAAAACAAACAAAAAACTCCAAACAAACCAACCAACCAAAACAAAACAAATGAAAAAAAACCAACCAAAACCCCGAAACCTACAGTGGTGATCATTGCTTGGAAAGGGTCATGACAATCTTTTGTTTGGCCTGTATGAAGCCCTGATACAAGCTTCCCTGGGAGTTTAAGGTAATACTTCTGCGGCTTAAAATGAACATACCTTGAACATAGCTTGAAAGCTATCCTACTAATACAGCATAGGATACAGTATGACCACTATCGTAATTTTATCCTTTAATTTAAACATGTCATGTCCAATACGAAGGAAGGAAGGAAGAAAAAAATTACCTTTGTTTTGGATACCTTTTCACAAAGAATATCAACAGTGAAGAAAGACTGTACAAACCCATGAAGGCTGTTTTAACGTTCAAAGCGCAAGCTGTGCTGCGCCAAATGTAAGAGACTCCCTAAGTAACCAGTATCATATTCCAAAATTACACAGGAGGCTTACTGAAAAGCTTGCTGAAGGACAATAAATTCCCTATAGTTTGGGGATTATAAATACACAGACAACATTTCTCAGAGTTATAAGTAGTTTCCAGACCTGGCAACTCTAAAAATAAAAGGTCCTGGAAGATTTTCTAGGCCAAAGCCTCTGAACTTGGTGGATAAGAGAAATGTGAGCCATTAAAATGGAGAAAAATGTATAAAATTAATTATTGCAGTCTAAACAGGAAAGAAATACCGACTCTTGATACATATTTATAACCTTTTCTTCTGGGAAGAGCAGAAATAAAACAGCTGAAAAACTGGCCATTCACTTTATGTCATTACTATGTCGCTTCCAGGAGGTTGCAAAAAATATTGCTGTGTTGGTAATCAGCTATTACCTGTTAGAGGATCACCCTGTTAAAACAGTATTATACGATAGTAATTGTGGTACGTGTGCCCTCAGGTCCTCCCAAGCAGAAGAGATGCAAAACATCCTAAGGTTGCTGCCGTTGTATGTACATGGATGAAGTCCTTCACTTAATGCATGCACCTCTGCAGATTATGATACAATCTTTACACAATAATTTTTCCTCCAGAGAGGGACTAAGAGTAGTTGCCAAGAAAAGTGTAAAGGCATATCTGCCAGCATTCAGTGATCCATGAGATCTCAAAAGCTTCGTGAGCCAGAGAGACCACTCTCAGAAATCACTGATGGATTTTCCTTCCATGAATCCTCAACTCTTGTTCAATATTCAGTTCCAGCCTTTATTTACTACATAGTTTTCAAATTCACATTTCAGATATGATCAGATCCCCTTTTCAGTGGAAGCTTCGATTGATAGAGCAAGCAATCCGCACTTCAATAACTTAAAACACTTTTGAGAAAACATGATCCAAACAAAACAGACTTTATAACATCCAGAAAGTTATCTTTCATTTTACACAAGTAACTTATTTTCATCACCTGTGAATACTGCAAAATGATTGCTGTGAAAGAAAACCAAGCACTGAAACTGCCGAACAAAACATCTGAATGCAATAGCTAAGCACAGAAGTACACGCAACTAGAATTCTTTTAAGCATCACATTGTTACCACTAGGAGTAAGGTGCCTTCTGAAATTTTAAACATGACAGTATTTCTTTGCATTTCAATTTTGACATAGATAGTCCCTCCATGTAATCATGTGCTACACACAAAAGCAGCAGCTGGAACCGTATTTGTGTTGCTCTCTTGTTTGATTGTATGGCACTGTGAATTCTTGTAGAAAAAGGAATCTATGACATTTTTGCAAGATAAAGGTGTAATTTGTGTTAAATAGGTGCAAGAATTCTGCCCCTTGAGGTACCTCTCAGGTTTTGGTTTTTGTTTGGTTTGTTTTTTTACTGTTACAACAAAAAGCTTTCATTAACTGCCATTTAGATATACTGTCTTAATCCTTTCACCATAGTCCCAAAACAGGACAAACGTAGAAGTACACTGGGAAGGAGAAAACGAAACAAAAAAACACACAGCAAGCAAACCAAAGAAACCCTAATGTAGCTGTGTCTCAGAACTTCTCGCACATTAGTTTTTTCTTCTGAGGGGACACTGGCAAGACACCCTTTTAAAGAAAAGGCAGAATACTAAGAACACATTAACTTCGTATGTAATGCATATATTCTTAATAAAACATAGATCAATTTGCTGTGGGTATATGGCTATATGAAAACAGGATTTTGTTCAACACTGTTATAAAATTTACAAAAAACTAAAGAACAAGAAGTAATCATTTATGCTCCTACATTCCTCGGAGGCAAGCCAGAAAATGAAGATTTTTGAGGAAATAGTCCTAACACTGAAGCACACCCACACACACAAAAAATATTTCACAATACTCAATACTGCCATTCAGAATTCTGTCTTGGTATCTACTGTATCCTCACAGGCACAAGCTCTGGTCACGAATGCTCCAGAGGTTTGCCTCTTTCACCTTCCTTATCTCAGCCAAAGCTTTTACCCCATTGCTCTCATACAACAAACTAACCACCAAGGTGTGACCATACCATTTAAGAAATGCACAGGCTAAAAAACATTTGCTGTAGTATTTCAGTGTGGCACAGTCTGAAAGAAATAAGCAGGATAAAGAGAGAAAATGAGTATTCAATGGCACCATTAGGTTTTTTTAGCTTTACTTCAAGCTAATAGAGATTACAAGGAATCATAATTAATACATAGACTTAGCAGTCCACCCAGAAGTGATTCCACAGCAGATTTACAAAGCCCAGAAAATGCAGGATATATTCAAAGTTACCATGAACCATTTTGCTTTAAAAAGGATTCAAATCTAGGTCAGGTGCTCATAACAGCTTCTTTCTTTCTTTCATATAATTTTTACGTTCCTCTGCAGTTGAGAGAACAAAAATGTCGACATGCTACCAGCATAGCATGCATGGTGTCAGACAAGAAACAGCTTGAAAGCTTTAGAGATTAAGAGAACCACCAAGCTGAGAGCTGGTGACAAAGGTGGCTGAGTAAGTTTCCTATATATATTTACCTTTGGAAGAAATCTACCCCAGATCCACCAACTGAAACGTCACAATTTTATGAAAGAGATTTAGTGATTCTTATATGTGGAGCACTGTAATGGCAGTGCTTTAACCATGAAGTTGTTCTCATTTCTTTTGAACTATTTTTTAGTTTTTAAACTCCTTTTTCATAAATAACAGAACACCTTACTTGCTTGAGGCTTGGCCTTCAAATTACTGATTCATACTATCAACAGTAACTTTTCTACATGTAATTTGCTTAGTCCCAAATTAACACATACCTGTACTTAAGAAACTTCCTTGACTTATTTCTTACAGAGTAGCACTCAGCAGGAGGTTTTGACCTTTTTCATACCAGGAGTTCATGTTACAACTTAACATGAAGAAGATGTGACCGCTGAAATCTCTTTGTGAACCCCAAGTTCTTACCACTGATGACAATGTGTTTTCATGTGTTTGTAATTGTGCTGTTTAACTTTCAAGACTGAGTTGAAAAGTTTGCTTTCACCACTCTTTTCATGTTCCAAACAAAAAGGAAGACACAGAGCCTTGCATGCTTCATTTTTTGAAGAATAAGGATAATCAGATAATCTGCCAATCCCATGTTAAGATACTTTACCCCAAAAAAGCCATTTTCACTTATTTTTTATTTTCATACTGTATTATAATAAATATGATAATTATTCTGCAAGTTCCAGCTACAGTATTCATTTTGAAATGACAAAAATTACACTACAAAAATACAGTTATCTACTTAAAGAGTACAGGAGGGAAAAAAAAGTAGTTGGTGGAAAGAAATCTATATTTATCATCCTCTCCAAACAAACTAGTACTGACCACTTCCTTGCATTAATGGTTTAAGGTTCAAGTACTCACTCACCTTCAAGTCCTCAGAAAGAAGCCTTTCACTCTTCAATCCTCATCCTCATCATCAATACATAAATTCTACTCCAGTCCTCTCTTTCTACAAATGCTTTCTTCAGTACAGTTTCTATACTGTCCTGGTTTCGGCTGGGATAGAATTAAATTCGGATTTTCTGACAGCTCATGAGACTGGAAGGTCCGCTTCCTTATGCGAACGTGAAATGGTATCAGAGAGAAGATAGGGATTTCCTATCGCGCGATACAAGCGCCTATGAAGATCACACTCATTTCTTGTAGCTCTCATTAAGAGACCCTAGGACTGGCCTCTTCCACTACCAGTCATTCTCATTTTATGGCAAAAATACATCAAAATGATTTATTCTGAAAGTCAGTTTCTTAAAATAAGCTATGGGTTTTCTCTGGATGCCAACGCTGACATGAAAGGCAAGACTTCCGGGATGCAGTGCTGTACTACAGGACTGAACTACAGAGTGAGATAGTTTCTAAGTAACATGATACTCACCTAGTGATACTAGATTGGGAAAAAGGTGCTAAATCCCATTTAATTAGCTCTCAAAAGTAGCAGAAAACAGATACTCCTTCTGGACTCTGCTCTGTTCCAGCCTTGCCTCAGCAATCTCCACACCATATCACTTTATGCTGTGCAGCCACCGCCTCTCAATTTGTATTTCAGCTTGTTGATGGTATGACCCCAACACAAGGATGCCCCGGCTTGCTTTGTCCTCTTGTAAGGATGAGGAAAGAGTAAACTTTTTCAAACAGAACACCAATTGAGGTATTCAGCTCCTGCAAGCCACTGAACAGCATAAAACCTTAAAGCAGGAACAATCCTGCTTTGGAATACTTTTTCCATCACCACCAGATGCCAATTTCAAGCTTAACAATGCAGCAAGTGCATGTTGTTCACCTGCTTTGCTTGTTGTTATCTCTTGATGCCAAGAGGGTCAAAGGCTACTGCTATTAGAGGAAATGCAGTGGTTTTTTTATTACCGTAATGCATCAGAAAATTCAGACTGAGCATTAAGTGTAAACATGGGTACAAAAGGCCAGCAATTTTTAAATGCTGCTTACCACTTAACAACTGTTTCTCCTTTTGATTTGGCAATAGAAACTAAACCCCTCTAGTCTAAGTAATAGAAAATCTTTCTATATTATTTCAAGACAATCATTTTGGTAAATGCAAAAAAACCATCATCGCCACATGCAAAGCTACTTGATCAAGAAATTTATAGGATATTAATCATTAAAGTCTTGTGCTCTACCATATTTTAAGTTTTATTAAATGCAACATATTGCCTGAAAGAAAATACACACTTTTTTTTTTTTTGCAACAGAATAATCATAGCGTAGAGAAATAAATTAGGATGTCAGAGCTTTGCTTTGCTGGTTGATCAAATCACAATTTCATCGGAGTTTGGTTATCAAAGCAGAAATTATCATTGATCACAAAATCTTTAGTGACTACCACTTGACTGTAAAAGGGCAAGTTCTAGCTAATGCTTTCATGTACCTATTAATGTAAGAACTGCCAGGGTCTGTGGTGAAGTAGTGAAAATATTCTTTAACCTTTTGACTTCTTCGGTATTCAAAAGCCCATGATTAAAAAAAATACAGAAACATTACATATCTAGTATGCTGGATACAAGTTTATTATACAACTATTAGCTACAATATTCAGCGAACAAATGACAACATTAACTATTATTTACAATACTAACTATTACAACAATATTTAGCTAACAAATAAAAACAAATGCATAGTCCACATTATACATATTCTGGGTTTTGTTACACAGTTTGAGAATTCTTGAGATTTCTTTTAAAGTCACACTATAATGGCATTAAATGCAATATATAACTTTTTGTTAAAAGCACTTTAAAGTCACTAAGCTTTAGCTCTTGGTTTAAAAAGAGGAACCTCCTCTTTCCCCTTCAACCCAAATTTTCACCTTAAGTACAGAATATTTTCACAGGTTTTCTCTGTCTCCCCACTTCAGCTAGTGAGAAAAAGGGGTCTGCGAAAGCAATGCATCTGTGTAAGTTGGTTCTCATAGACTTCAAAGAACTTGCCTAGAAGCTTCTCCCATGGGTTCATGGGAACCCACATCAAGTTTCAGGGTTGCCCAACTACTGATGAGCTAACTGCAATGGTAAAAACGTCTGCAATTTTCACATAACTGGGAAACGGGGACTCACGTCAAGAAGTAAACTTCCAAAATCTGTTCTGTCACAGGACTGTCTCTTCCTCAACTTTTCTGAGGAATGTTAACCACAGGAACTCCAGAAAGTATTATAATAGATGCCTCTTCTTTTTTATCCCCTACTGGAAATATTTCAATATTTTGGGGAAAAAAAATACCATGGTTACCACCTCCTTGCAGACACTTTCAAAACTTCAGCTGTTTTTCAGATACTTTGTTTGGAATAAATAGCATTTAAACTAGAAAGAATCTGATTTGTGGACAGCTCTCCTCTCTACTCATTGTCTACTTACAATTTCAAGTGTGCTAGAATTGAATCTCACAGTCAAAAAAGAAGGAGCTCAATATTCTTCTTACAGCAACTAGAGGATTTAATGTAGACAATGTGGGATGATTGATGACATTATTCTTCTTCATCATTACCTCCGAGAACCACTGTTAGTAACCTGAAGAGGGTAATAAACCTCTGGAAAGTGGGGTTTCTAGTCAGATAGAGTTGATCCTGTCTTAGAGAGCTTGACACTGGATTAAACAACTATTTTCTATTGTTTGATATTGTCTCCTCTTACGTTGCTGCACTGATTTCTCTGACTAATTTCTCTGTGGACACTGCAGGATGAGAAGGCACTCAGTCCTCGGTGGCGGACAGCAAAATTAAGTACAAAACCTGTTTTTTCTCCTGCACACTGAAACAGAAAACTCCAAAGCCGTTCCATTTCACCACCACTTGCTTCTGTGGTTCCACTGCCCGCGTATTAAAGCTAGCTTTGATTGTCTAGATCACTTCCGTTCACCATCAGAGATGAGATTGTTAACAACAAAAAGGTTATGGAGAACTGCCATACCATTCCCTTGATAACCAAAATCTAACAGCCATAGCCTGAAATGATACAGCAGGAAAGGACCACAAATGTATAAACATCAAGGCTCCCTACCTTGCTCCTATACCATGAAACTCTGACAGATCTTACACTGTCTATGAAGGCTCAAAACCAATAAAAATTGTAATCCCATACAAGATCCATCCAACCCTATGAACCCTACCATCTTCCTTCCGATCTTTAAATGGCAGTAAACAAACTTCTGACTATTTGAGCAAAGGTGAATTAAATCTTAGTCTGGACAAATTTGCATGACAGTGGGA
>NW_009229049.1:0-27212 GCF_000690835.1 Fulmarus glacialis | reverse complement strand
AAAAGTAGTTACACATCTGTTTGTCAATTTTGTGATAAAACTGCAAAATCATTGCTGAAAAATGAGATCAGCTGTTCCTTCTGTTACACTCTTAATATTAGTAATGGGCAGTAAACAAAGCAGAACCAACATCACTGAGTTATTTTGCACACAGTAAAGAGGATCCCCCCACCCCTTTCCTTACAGGGGTTATGGTGTTGGACTTAAAACAGAAGCTAGAAATTAGTAATTTTGGATTTTGCATTGATCCTGGTTTCTATCAGAGCATTCATTTCGAGGTTTCCTCCTCTTGAGCAGGGTGCTAGCATTCCCTGTGGCACTCAGAGCTCAGCATCAAGTTCTGTCATGGTTTAACCCCAGCCACCAACTACGCACCACACAGCGGCTCGCTCACCCCCCCACTCACTCCCTGGTGGGATGGGGGAGAGAATCAGAAGGGCAGAAGTCAGAAAACTCGTGGGTTGAGATAAAAATTATTACTTGAAATAAAATAATAATAGTGATAATAATTTGTAATGAAGAAGAAAACAACCAGAGAGAGAGAGAAAGAGAAACAAAACCCAGGGGGAAAAAAAACCAACAAGAGATGCAACCGACCGCTGACCAATGCCCAGCCAGTCCTCAAGCAGTGATCGTGCCCCCCGGCCAACTTCCCCCAGTTTATATGCTGAGCATGATGTCATATGGTATGGAATATCCCTTTGGTCAGTTTGGATCAGCTGTCTTGGCTGTGTCCCCTCCCAGCTTCTTGTGCATCTGGCAGAGCATGGACAGCTGAAAAGTCCTTGACTACTTAGCAACAACCGAAACATCAGTGTGTTATCAACATTATTCTCATCTAAATCCAAAACACAGCACTAGGAAGAAAACTGACTCTATCCCAGATGAAACCAGGACAAGTTCCCTCTGGAATACAATAAAACAATCAAATGTGTGCTCTCATTTAGACACCAACTGAGTGGTGTCTAGCACTGCCAGCAATTGAAAGTCTGGCTTATGAAAGGCCTGACAGTTTTGACTACATCTGTTAGAATACTCTTCTTAAAAGAGACACTGTCATCCAGGGGAATATTCCTCACTATAAGAACATTAGGTTACAGCCTTCCCTGTTCCTTACCTTTTCATCATTAACATTCTGGATCCTACATTCTGAAAAAAGTAATTCTGATTTTTTCCTCTTGAAAGATACACAGTTTCTCTCTCTAGTTAGCCCTTCACAAGCTGATCATATCTAAATGGAATACTGTGCTCTAAAGAAATGGCCAGATGTGCCAAGGTACCATTAAACACAGAGTTATCCTCTGAATTTTCCTCCTGTCCTGCAGCCTAGGGCAAAGTCTGTGTGGTTGTTTCATACACCGTCTACTCATTGGTGGTAACTCAATCAGAAAACAAGTGGCATTACTTCCCGAAGGACAAGAGCAGGTTACTTTGATTTTCCAAGTAGGTCATTCCCTCTTCAAATGAAGAATGACTGACATTCAGAAGTAACACTAATACAGGGGAGGCAACTCTTGTCAAGAATGTCAGCTTCTTCCAGCTTTGCAATACCGCAATGACATTTTATACCTGCCTTGTTTTGATCTACTGCAGATTTAAAATGATGTGGCACATACCTTTACATGCCAGTACCTTCCCACTGGGATGTCACCAGTCACCATTACTTACAACTTCGTTACATCAATATCTGTCAGTACGCAGCTTAAGAAAGTTTGTATTTTCCACTGTTGGCTATTACTTTCTGTGTTTCTAACTTTCAACCAGTAACTTCTACTTCTCAGTCACACAGTCAGAATGCTTTAAGGTGCATGCTTTAACATGTAAGCCACAAAAACAATGGATAAAAAGTGACCCACAGAAATTCAGTGATTTCAACATTCAGATATTTCGGTCTGTAATATTTACATACAAAAAATATATTTCAAACCTTCTAAAAATTTAGCAGGACATTCTCCACCTCCTGATCAAAGGTTTTCCCAGAAAGACTTGTACAACCAGATTTATAACCATAGGGAAATGAACACTGTTTTTGTTATCTTTGTTTTCCAAATCTCAAATATTTCAAAGATAACATTTTGCAGAAAACAGAGCTCCCAAAGAAGAATACACTGTAGACTAATCATCATGCTTTTCCAGTGATCTTTAGAAAAGTTGGCATTTTATCCAATGAGTTTTCCAGTGCATAACACTTTTTCTTACTGTATGGAAAGGCTCACTTGACATAATTATGCCAAAACCATAATTTAATGACAACATAGCTCAATTTGGGGGGGAGAGGAAGGGGGAATCAATCCTCCGAGTTTCAAAGATGAGTGTAAAAACATAATCCCCAAATTGCCAAAGGCTAACAAAAAAAAAAAGGGGCGGGGGGGCAAAAGAAACTGAAGTTACTTTTGGAAGAATAATTAAATCTTAATGGACTCTCATCAATTATGAATTGTTGAGGAAGGCAATCCTTGCTCACACTTTCAAAACAGCACACACATGCTGTTTTATACTTTATGTCTTTCACTTACCAGGAAAATACTAATAAAAGAAATAAGGAACTTCATCCCTCCAAAAGCCAGTTTAATTTGGGTAGTCTTGCTATTGCCATAATGGTGTAAGTACGCAAGCAAGCCCCATTTTTTCAGCTTGGCTTTTTTCTTTCTATGTTGTGCAAGCCCCATTTCAAGTGGCAAAATTCAGTATCTTCCATGATTTATTTGTAACTTTGCTTACACAAGAAGTTGAGCACAAATGGGGCCTGACTTTTCTCAAATTCTCTCCAAATCTGAAAAAGTGTCTGTGAGATTAAAAGGTTTCCTACTTTTTTACAATTATGGTAATTAGTCTAACAAAAGATACAAACTCTATTACAAACCTTATTCTAACATACGGCTTCAAAAATTTTGTTTAATTTGCAAATACACACATACCCCACTTACCAGAATATTCTCCTTTCTACATCATAAAAATCCATAAAGCAATTCAGTCACAGACCAAATTTTAGTCTAAATTACTGATCGTTACATTTTGCATTCAAATTCAGATCCCAGATACTGCTCTTTGACTGTGGATTTGTGATACATTTCTGTAACGAACAAGTACCTGTAGGTCCTCTTAACTTAATCATCAAGTGCTCAACATTTTTTTTGACATGACAATAAAACAATCAAACTTGAGAAAGTCTTAAACAACAAAATCCAAGTCCACCCCAAATGCCAATGTCAGGATTTTATTTCTGCAATTATGAAATTTATGAACACTTCTGTTTTGATAAACTTCTATTTTGATAAACTATCATTTTCTAACATACACAGCTTAAACTTACAGCTTAAAATTTATCCACAGGCTGATTAATAACACCTTCTCTTCACTTCAAATCTGGATTGAAGTGCACAGATTTAGGCATATAATTCATATAATTTTGCTCTATTCTTTAAAGAAGGTCAACTGGTTTTGAAGATCTCCAAGTTGAATTGATTTATGACAGTTATTCTGATAGGCTTAAATGAAAATCCCGTGTTAATTGCTTAATAAGAGCAGCACCTTGCTGAGAAGGTCCTTAGCCTAAAAGCTTGCAACTCCTCGGGGTGAGGGGGAATAAAATGAGCATTTTCAACCATTCCACTAACGGTCTGCATCTTCTGCCATTTTCAGTAACCCATGAAACAAGGGTTCCGTTCTCACTTGTTGTGGTATTGGAGGACTTATTTTTTCATATACACAATACTGTAGAATATTAGAGTGAAACCGGATACACTAATTTTACTTATGTGATCAAGTACTTAAACAGGAAAATCATCAACTGAAGCAAATACCTGCTGAAGCTAGTAGACACCGCACACACAAGCTTTAGTATCTGTTCTGCAGGTGACAGCAGGACTACAATAAAAGTGAGTAAAAATAGCTTTTCCAAGCTCTGCATTCACTGTAGCGGGAAATTCTTTGTGCACATTGAATTCAGACAAAATCCAAACTGAACAGAAAGGTCCTGCTTTTGTAAAATGGGCACTGATGTACTTAATCCTGGGAGAGCAAGCTCCCCTTGCATACGTTCTGACTAATCAGACTTGATGGCACTGAACTATGAAAGGCTGAAAAAGGAAGACTCCCAAACAGCTGCTATTTGAGCTTATTGACCGGTACCAGTCTTTGCTGTTTCCAGAGTGTATTAAGGAAAATTCTGTTACTCTGATATATGGCCATCATCTTAACATAAACTGCATTACGTTTCCTTTGTTGGCATACGTTTCAAAGAAATAAAACATGTTGATATTTTACGGTAAATAACACTCCCTGGCATTCTCTTCCATAAAACTACACATAGCAAGCACCTTGCAAAGCAAGCAGAGTTTGCCCTAGTCCCAAAACTAACACTTGATCATAACATGCCTTTTAAGAGTCCTGTTCCCTTTGCTAGCTGATACTTTCTTACAACATTTTAATTTCTTTAATTAAGCCTTGCGTCATTTCTACTACTAGTCATTATTCTGCCATATGATGGCAGTGATTCAATGTATTTTTTGGAATAATGTTACTGTCCCTTCAAAAACATTAAGCAACCATTAACAATCAAACGGCTTAATGCTCAAAGGGTACTAAAATGTAGAACACTGATGAGTCCAAATTCTTCCAAAGTGTTAATGTTTCATCACTATTCTTGGCCAACCCCCCTACCTAAGCAAGAGCTATCTACCAGAGTCAGAAAAGCAAGAGGATCTCATTAGTTATGGCTTTAAAATAATTCAGATTACTTTTTCCAGGGTGATGTACAAGTAAGTTTTTTCTTAATTCTTTTTATGTCTACCTTCATAATTTGGAATCATTCAACAAAATGATTCAACTACTACGCTGTTCACCAAAGATGTTACACACTTTCAAAGGGAAGATCCACTAAAATAAATTTATAAGCAGTCTGCATTAAAAAGAATAGGTTCTGATTTTCTAGCAGCTTTGTAAACTATTATGACAATATTCTTACTTAAGAATGGTAATGAAATGTTAAAGCTCTCTGAAGGCTTCAAAACTGATTTTAATTGTGTGTGCCTGACTGGTAATTGCTTCCCCCCCCATAACACTGTGTGTGTAATTTGATTATCTTAAACCATGAAGGACAGTAACCTTTACTTCAACACACTTTAAAAAAAATCTGGCAAAATAAACTCATAAATAATTAGATCTCATCAAGACATAAATAATTCCTGACACGCTACACTACTGATAATTGAACTTATGACTAATACTAAGAAAGAAATATTATGTGAATGATTTGTGAAAAAAGCTAAAGAAGATATCCTCATCCAATTCTTTCATTTCCTAGTGGAAATAAAACTAATCCATATTTTTAATAATACATTATTTCATTTCCTGTAAGATATTCCCCACTGATGCTGAATACTAGTAATGTTTATAATATTTTTCCAGCACACTGTTTTCAAAGCAGTAATTCCAACTCGGTATTTTCCTCCTCTCTTTCACCAAGACCTTTTATTCCCAACTGATTAATTACCATAAGAAAATTCTATGACTTGCTTCAGGATGAGAGAGTTGGGTGGGTGTAAGTGCAGGGAAGGACTTTAGGTTGGTTTCAGGGGAGCTGCCATGGCACACCTTCAGGATCAGCCTTGTGAGGGGCCACAGGTCAGTGCTGCCGGGGTTTGCACATCAAACCTTAGCTGCTAGCTTGGCAAGAACTCTTTTGCATGCAGTACCACATTAATCCCTACAACCACAGGGGTCTGCAGTTTCATCTAATTTAGAAATTCTTCATGTGGTTGGAGTAAGAAAAATGGTTTAACTAGTGAAGCCTCCCAACACTGTCTTTTGTTCGTGTTTCAATCTCCCACCGCACCAAAATATTTGATCTCAATATGCGCTCTTTTAAAAAACACAAACACAGTCCCAATCTTACAGTGAGAGTTGCACCTAAAAATAGAATGATCTTATAAGTTAATTGATTTATGGAATTCATTGAAGTTTCTCAAATACTGCATCAAAACTGGATCTATGATTAATATATCTGCTTCAAGATAATTTCTGTTTTCATGAATGTAACAATAAATGCAAAACCAAAGGTGGGGTAGCTATATAAGGCACTGCTTTCATTAACCTTTTAGCCACTCATGACAAATGCACTATGAGCCAGTTAAAGTACAAAAATTCAAAACTTGGAACATTTCTAAAATTCAGAAACTAGATAAGATCTTGTGGCTGTCTGTGCTCATTAGTCACATTATGATATAGCTTTTTTCTTTTTTTTTTTTTTTTAAAGTGTTCACTGTGAAGAAAATACACAGCTTTCACTTAGACACTTTTTTTTTTTTAATTTTATGAAAACAAGTCTTCAGTGCTACATTGTATATCTTAAAGCTTTAATATATACACTTTATACTACAAAACACGGACACTAAAAACTAAGTACTAAACAAGACCGGGCTAGAAATTAACGTCAACGACAAGAAAATGTGAGGCGCTACTTACTATATGCATACACCTTCAAGAGGAGCTCAAATATTGCAAAGAAAAATGCAGCAAATAAATAAACAGTAAAGGGGAAAAAAGGTAGTATTGAAAAATTGATTTAGGTGCATAAGTATGAACCTATATGTCTTCTCCACTTCAAATCCATTTGATTTTTTTCAAAAAGTTTGTCCAGAGGACTGTTGCCTCAGAATTGCCCCCAAGCTTTAAAGGAACGACTCCCTCAAAGCATTCCTTTTTATCCCCCAGAGGAAAGGCAGGTTGCAGTTCTTGGCCAGTCATTCCTAGAAACTAAAATATCTGCATAATTCCTTATAATAAGGAGAAATCCTTAAGAAACCCGGAATCATTTGTTTTGGTCTTCACAAAATAACTTCTTCCACATTGCCAGAAGATTACAAAGAATTGAAGAGATGCACTACTAAAGCTGGTTTAAGAAACTTTAAAGTAACCGTGTTCCAATACCACTTGCCATTCTACTGCAGTCTATCAGTAGATAAATTCCAGCTTGTATTACTGATTTCATCTTGGAAGGCAAACAGGATAAAAAGTGGCTGCTATGGACACAGAAGGACAAAATGAAACTGTGGAGCGCTACACTTAGAAAGCGTCAATCTATTCTACGGCACCATCACTAAAAGAGCAACAGGTGGGGAAATGGCATTTTCTAAGAAATACAACAAATCCTTAGCGCATACAGACCAACAATTCTATTTAATGAGTACTACACCCTTTTATCAACTTAGCCCCTTTCCATAATTCATTTCCTAGTATCCTACAGAAAAAAACCAAGCAATGTGTCATATTTGCAATCCCAGCACACAGCTATAAGGTGTCTAGCATTAGATGTGCATTAAGTACTGTTTCATTTATTATATTAAACTTAGCAGCAAACATAGAACTTAACTGCACCGGGCAGGGCAGGACAGGACTATAACTCAAGCTGAATTTTTCAAGAAATCTGGAAAACTATCAAAGGTCACTTACAACAAGAGCTCTCTTGGTTTTTATGGATGGCACTGAATGTGAACAAATGCCTTTTCCTTCTTCATAATAATCATATAGTATTTAAAGACCATGTATAATGTACAGTTCAGCAAGGCTGTGGGAAACAGACTTACAAACTCCAAAAAAAGACAGGAAAAACTAACTTGTACTTTTAATGTCTGGAGACAATGGAAATAAGGGTAAATTTTAATTCATGAGGTTTTTTCAGTGTATACCAAGAAGCATGGAAAGATCCTTAATTTATTTCTTCTTACAGCTTAGTGTAAAGGTAAATAGACTATCCATTATGTTTAAAATTGTATTTCACCAATTCCATTGGATATCCAAGACCTTATCATCACAATATTGGTTAAAGTATGGCAGCAGCAAATGTCACGTCTGTCAAGCTGTACTGTTCTAAGCCAATCCACGTTAGATTTACTCTGAGTAAATGTCAGTACTATTGAGAGCTCCCAGAAAAAGCAGGTTTTTCTTTACAGACAAGCATTTAACAATAAATTGTCTGGCTAGTACAACAGCAGCAAGCTAATGACTAGGTCTCGGTTCCTGGGATGATTTGAAAGATGTTACACAACTGATTTTTCATCTCAAGGCAGTTTTCACACTGTTACACAGCTACCTCTCCACCACTCCAGGATGACAGTTACCAAATGGCTGCATATCCTGGCCTGTGTGTGTCTAGGTTTTTCTAGCTGCTCCAATATGCTCCTTGGAGGTGCACTTTGCCAGTTACCTAAAGCAGGAAAATGCCATACAGTAAGTTCAAGTTTTACACAATCTGACCTCTTATCCCATTGCAAAGCCTGTCTTGGGCAAACACAGGAACTGACTGGCTGTGCCAGACATGCAACATTACTTGCAGCTGGAAAGAAACCAGAGAGCTAAGCTGAAGCTGGGAACTGCTCTCCCAGTGATGCCACACAGGTCCTGCCTCTCCAAAGACGATTCATAGAAAGTTACATTCATTACTTGATCTAACACAGCTGACGCATTCTCCTGTCATTGCCCAGTGGTAATTCTCACATATGAGACATGCAGAAAGCCGAGATAACCAGTTCTCTGTTACTCATTTATCTTACCTGTAAGTAAATGTCCCTGGATTTATCAGGTTCTGTTGTTTTTAAGGCCCATCTCTAATCCTCATGTCCTTAAAGATTCAGTCTAAATTCCCAGCCCTTCCACGCAAGCTTGGCAGGACTCATTCTGCTGCATTTCACTACTGTTCTCATCTGACTGGAAACCCCCTTCAGTTACTGATCTCCATTGCTCCTGATCTGGGATATGTACCATGCAGTACTGACAAATGACACAGCCTGAATACATCGAACCATTTAAAGTTACAGCAAGCTCCAGGAAGCAGAAATTATTCACCACAGTCACGGACTGATGGCTTAATGTACTTTGTGGAAGAACTATTCATTTCAGTTAATCAAAATAAATACTGAACAAAGAAATCAAAATTACCACTTACACAGCAGCCTTTTAAAGTCTCATTCTAGATATAGGTTTCATTCACCGATTTCTATACAAGCTGGCTTTAACCATGAATGCATTTCAAAAAATAATTGCTTTCCATTTTATCCTCAGTTTTTTAGCTCCTTGAGGCAAACAGAAGATGGCCACAAAAAGAGAAAGGAAGTAGCACAGGCAAAAAACTGAACATTGGGACCTTGAGCCATACTAGCATCCCAAATACTGCCAGACATCTCCCCAGGACATATTAACAACGAATCTGCATAAAGGGAAAACGCCCAGTATTCATCTACTTCTAACTTGCTTCTAAATTACACTGATACCAAAGGAACCAAATAACTCTTTCATACAGTTAGGATCTGGATGTGTTGGGTTCAGTGCGCAGACCTGCTCTAAGAACAGTAAGGTTCCCCTCTGCCTCTCACCCCCGGTTGTTTAAAAGAGTATGAGACCTCTCAGTGCTACCACAGTCACTGACAGTATCAGAGCTGTCAGAGGTTGGGTTACAGTAAAAGTAAAGCCTATGCTAACTCCATCCTTTCTTTTGAGAAAGAATCCACCTGCAGACTGCACTTGAGGATTGGCACGTTAGTTTCCATTGCTTCCATTTCCTAGACACTCAAAGAACTAAAAAAGGAATCTCTCTCTTAAAAGGTCTTTTTCTTCGCCCCCCCCGCCCCAGCTTTGTGACTGTGTTCTTTGAGGAAGAGAAGATCCAACATCTTGGGGTTTAGAGGAATGTGTGCTTTGACGAAAAGACAACCCACACCTCTGGGGTTTAGAGGAGTCGCAACAAAAAGTCCTCTCTCAGGTTATCAGAGCTTATTCCATCTAAGAGTTTGCTGGGAAGGCTTCTTGTTAGCACTGTCTGGCAGAGAACAGTCAAGCAGAGAAGGAATTTCACTTAGAGCTCAGAGAGCAGCTGTGTGTCTTGTCTGGAAATTTAAACAGGAGGTAAAAAGTGAAAACAAAGACAAGTTGGGCAGGGTTAAAATAGATACGATTCCCTGCCATTACGGGGAAATGCACCGTAAAACTGACATCCTCGGCAAAGTAGCCTGTCTTCTTATGAAACTTTACAATAGAAATCCCTCTGGGCTCTAGAGCTGCTTCTTCCACCTTCACTTCTGTGAAAAAACCAAATATATCAATTTTGTGATCAGATGGTGCTAGGATTGTGTCATGAACAAATCTGGAATCTCTTTACACTTTATGGCTGCTGTGATGCAGGATTTAACCATTTTCTCTGCCAGGGAAGCGAGTGCTGCCTGACGAAAACCCCCACTTTCCTGACTGCACACAGACACAACGCACTTCAGTAGGGCCTCAGTAGGGCCTTATCACACAAGTTTTCTGGATACAGTTTGACCAGATGAATAGGATTTCTGCTCTCAGCTGTTAAAGATCCCCTAAATCAAAGCTACACATTACTACAAAGTAGTTTTCCACCTAGACCTGGCCTTTCTGACCCCCTCTGAGCACCTGGTGTACTTCTCTATATAGATTAGAAATCCTTGTGTCACTCTTTATGTGCCTCAGCCTGGACCACAGTGACTTGGAAAAGGTAGTAGCATCTTTAATCCAGACAGCTGTTTCCAAGTAGGTGTTTTATTATATCCTGCTTCGTCTCTGAAGAGCATAGATCTTACTTTCACTAGTACAACTTGTACACAGATAACAATTTAGAAGAGAGCTGCTGTTTTAACCGCATGGTGATGCGGTTAATGACAAATCTTTCAGCTGCACAGTGGAGAACATTATGAAAGTTTAATCAACACCAGATTGGACAGATTTCTTAATACTAGAATATCTTTCCTTACTATACTCCAGAAGAATGGACAAATCTGTGGCCATTGTTTCTGTAAGCTCACAGGTCACCTGTTGTATACATCCACTTCTTCAAGAAATGAGCTTCAGCAGATAAAACTTACTCTTAAGTAAAATGGAATTAAAAAATACAAAACTTACAGTATTTCCTTTTACATTGTATACATTTTATACATCACTTATTTACAACAGGAACCAGAACAGCTCACCTACACATCGTCTTAATCTTTTTCAGCCTTTAGAGCAAATCCTTCTAATATTGCAAATTTTACAGCTGCTTTCATAAAGTTTGCTACCCAGGTTCTCTAAAAATTCCCATGCAGATTTCCTCACACATTCTTTTACATTCAAAGACAGCACACAGAAATTAAAAGGATTTCCTATTTCCGTTACAACTTGAAAAGACATTTTAGATAATGTCCCTGCTGCTTGTCAGAAAAAGCTGAAGGGGTGACCCTGAGGTCATTTTAGTTTTAGCCCTTTTATCTCACGAGATATGGGGTATTTTTTAGGGAGAAAAATGTACTATAAATATTTGCACATAAAGGCAGTAATGTAACAAGCAACAAGCAACAATATTACAAGTCTGTGAAAGGACAAAATTCAGGCGCTCGGAAAGCATGGGTGAAGGGTATATTTTGGGTTGTTTTTTTTTTTTTTTTAAATTGTTTTTATAGAGAGGAATTTACTTTACAGGAGACGTAAAGTTTCAGCTGCAGCATGCTATACAAAAGTCTAAAGGCCCTGAGTAACTGTCTAAGCTTAATGGGTCTGAAGAGAGTAAAGGGTTTATAATACTTTAAGCAAAGACATGGCTGCTAGATGTCTAAATGTAATTATTTAATATCTCAATTAACTCCCGGAAGACTCTGAATTTATATCATTTCTGCCTGGAAGACAAGGAGAGTCAGAAGTTATAAATACAGATGGGAAGCCTAGAAACCTCTTAGATAATATTAGGAACTAAAGAAATTAAAAGCAGATGTGCTCTTTCCTCCAGTTATATGTTGCTGCCACGCATTTCTTACATTAAGTTATTAAATTCCAACTTCAAAATGAATTTTTTTTATTTGTTGTATTTATCAACACATGGCTCAGGCATCTTTTTCATGGATGAACACCACTTTGCATTAGAAGCTGTTTCCTCCCTCAACAACATGACATGCTTTAGTTCTAGTGAAAAAACTTCTCTCCAAACGAACATAGTTCATTTTTGCCTATGTTGTCACATCCATCTATGTTAACTATTTAAAGACTTTTTTACATTATTGTCTTTAATGACACAATTTCCAGTAATTTCCAAAAAAGTTATACTGAAACCAATTTAAACTGACAGGTTCTGTTTGACTAATAGGAGATTTTCCAGAAATAATTAATATAGCGACTGCTAGTTTGACTTTTGAAAATATTCAATAAAAGTATGTATTTAAAAGTATATCTTTTTTTTTGCTTTGATCAGAATTTCAAGTTCTTTATTGTTTTTCTTTCTTGTAAGTTACGAACACTAAGCAATTTCTCAAAGAATTATTTATCAAAAGATACTAACAGTTACTAAGTGGTACTTTTCTTTTTGTCAGTCTCAGTATTGCCAACCACAAAGCTCAAACATCATGAGTCAGGACACAAAAATAATTAGATTTACACGTAGAGCAATTAAATGTCTTCTTAAGAACTGATTATTTTATTTGTTACCTAGCTTCTGAATGGTCATTTTTTTTTTAATTCTAGTATTATCTCTTATTATCTCTAAAGGATGTCAAAGCTTCTGCTAAACTTTTCATCAAACCTCGAAATACTTTACTGTCATCAATACCAACTGTGTGCAGGTGATTAATAAAATTCTTGGGTGATAAGAAAAAATAAGTAACATAATCAAAGGAAAGACCTGTAGTAGATGACATACGGGGATAAGCATCCAATAGTTTGGTAAATACCTTGCTGTACAAATTTTTTTTAAACAAATTGCTTTCTAACATACAGTTTAGTATCTCATGGAAATGAGCAGGGCCGAAGTTAGTACCAGGGAATAGAGAAAAGAGGGGGGATTGGAGACAATTTTTGACTCAGATGACTGTAAGCATCTAGTAGTTTAGGAATCCTTTCTCAAGTCTTCCTATTTCCCAGTAGATTATCTCTGGAATAAATCACAATCAGTGGAAGATGAGGCCTTCTTTTGAGAAAGAAGGGCGGGGGGGGGGAGGGGAGCATCCCTGATCTCCCATCTGTAAAAAGGACAAGTGCACCGGCATGACTCAGCCAGCTCTGGGCTCAGTAAGTCCACTTATCACTACTCACAGCTTGTTCAAGATCCAAATCTATGAATACACTGGGTCAAAGTTTTGCTTTCATAGTATTTGGGCTTACTGATGCTCCACAAAGGTTCCACAGAAATAACTGCAACAGTTTGAAGAGTCCATTTGACTTCTATGCCCTGCTACTGTAGATTTGAAGCTATCAAGCATCAATCTGCATAATAACTGAGGAAATCTGCTATAAATACAATGCTCACTCTCCAGCAAGACTGTGAGTGCCTAATTTACTTTCAAGGGAGAGGTAACTAGACAAATGTATGAGACATAACATCACTCAAAAAACCCAAGTATCAGTCTCAGAGGTGGTTGTTATTTTCAAACCTTCCCATGGATTTATGCTGCTGAACAGGAGATAGAGGCTCTTGGGACAGGATTACTTCAGCTTACTGGGAACGAAGGGCTATTTCTGACATTCTTCCACTTATTGAGAGACAAAAACTTAAATTGTAGAATTTAGTCTTTGTTCATAGTTAATTGAATGTTATCTTAAGAACATTTAATTTTTCTGACCCACTTGCAGAAATTAAGAGAGTTAGGTCACTTCTCATTTCCAGCGTATTGATACAGCTAGTTCACTCCTATTTGTTCATGTGCTGAAAAAGCTTTTCACTGTGATATTTATCCCCTCTTCTCTTCTTTCTATATATTCTACAGCTCAATAATATCCTTAGAATAATTTTGTCAATAACAACCATACAATATCAAGCTCCTTTATTCTACTCTTTTAACTGCTGCTCCATATAATATGCCTTCTGATCACTTAGTCATAAACATATGCCAGACAAAAGTAATCCTTTCTTTAATATAACTAATACATATTGTAGAGTATTCCAGATAAGGTGACATAAATATTTGCCTCTCAGAATGTTTTTTTTTTTTTTTAATTATCAGTATTACACTGACAGCCCACAGTGATCAGATCAAGTCAGCAGCCTTCTCATCCATTATTACTGACAGTCTTCATTCCTTACATACATGACGTAGTATTGAATTTCCTTTTATTTCTCCTACATGCAAGGTCATGAAGGCTTCTCTACGCAATAGTCTGACCATCTTCTGTCCTGACTACGTCCCAAATTTGTAACTTTGATTTAGACTGAGGAGGATGCAACTTGGTCTGAGAAAGCTTCACACAAGACAGCTTCCTTCTACCTATAACACATACTTGTTTTCAAACAGTAACGTAACCTGATCATACAACAAACTACATCTGTATTTTGTTACTTTTCAAGTCTTGAAGCATTTCTTTGTTCATGTGATTTCTTTCTTCTACTACATCACAATAGAGATGAAAACATCAGCTGTCGGTTATTGTTCACTGCTACTTTCATTTCCCTATCTCTTTAAAATGCATGATAAACCAAAAGGTTTTAATTACTTGCCATTTACTAAAATTTGGATCAATTCCATTCATTAAAGTAAAACAAGGCAATTCAGTGAAAATGGTTCCTAAAATATAGGCTCTGTAAACATTGTCCAAGTATATTGGTCAGGTAGTATATTCTGACCCTTATTAAGCATCACAATGCTCACCAAATTACTTAAGGACTGAAAACTGCTGAGATTAGAACTATTTGGGGATCTTAAAAAGAAAATATTTGCTTAGTTTCTGTGTATATTAAACAAAAATATGTTAGAATGAATGTTGATAAAGCACATTAAGAAATGTTTTCTTTTTAGAACTTTTAGTCGTAATTTTCTTTTGTTTTCCTTTACAAATGACTACAAAGTATATAAAATAATGTATAACTAAAAAAATATCAATTAGAAAGTCTACAGAAACTGAGCTCGGATAAGACTGCTTTGCCCAAAGAATACTGGAAAATGTCCAGCCCAGGAATTTTAAAAAGGTGAAGATCAGTTTTCTTTTTAGGGGCAAACTTTTAGGGCAAAATATTGCAGGATTTCTTAAAAAATAAACTACTGCAAAAAAAAAGTAAGAGGCTATTTAAATATGTACGTTTTTAAAAATAGTGTTAATACACGGAAGACAGTGCAAAATTACCTTCCTTTTCAGTTCTCTTAACTTCTTCACATAAAATCAAAACATGACATTGCCTTTGTTCAAAGGAATAAATATAAAGCATATATTTGTGTAAACCTTCTAGCAATTATAATCACTAAATTTGTTAAGATTACATACAGTATTTTTTAGTTTAAGAGAATTTTCTTCAGTGCATATTTCTAACAACATATAAGCTTGACAAGTTAGTTGATATTTCACTGTATTGTATATCTGAACAGAACACGTATATACAGGAAGAGACAGAAACATGGAATGAAGCATTTGCCTGTACTAAGTAAAAAACATTCTAACAACACTGTGTTAAAATAGGGCAAAGTAAACATTTTCTGTAGAAGCCACAGCAAAACTAGAAATTTTCTTTGTGAACAGCGTAAGGAAGATTCAAAAAGCAGATAATCTACCAGGCAAAACATCAAACCTAACAGACACAGTTAATAGCCTTTCAATTACAAGCCCTTTCACCAACGGACCAATTTATTAGAATTAACATTACTCTGAATAGCAACCATAGCCATAAAAAGATCCTCTCTTTTTCAATCTTTGACAACTGATAGTAAGCGAGAAGAATATATCTACTGAAGTATTTAGAGCCACTACTCACTTGAAGGTGTTACTTACAATGGAAATTATACAACAACTATGTCTACAGCTGTTTACATACACACACACATACGTATACACATATATGGACAAATATATACACCCTCCACAAACCTAAATGCTGCCATATCAGAGCAGATAAAAGGTGTATTTTGGTAGCAGACCTTGAAAAACATCTATAAAAGAGAATTAGAAACAGGCATATATGTATGATCACTCTGCTCTCAACAATTTACAGTTTCAAGTTTTATTTCGTCATAAAATGCATCTTGGCGTTATATTTAATATCCACAAATGGTTTTAGCTTCTTTGTTTAATTATCACTGAAGATTACTTTATAATATACCATGACACTGAGTACTACAATTTAATATTGTGTGGACAAAAATGTAATCCCTTTTCTTTACTTTAGATAAATTTATTTAGATGTCTAGCAAATCCAATAGGTGCTCTTAAATTCTCATATTCTGAAAAATGGTCATCTTTAGTTCCTTATTCATATTTTCAACACATTCTCAATCTTGTATACGTCACTCAAAACTCTCAGTCATCCTTGTAATCGAGCTGTGAGAGCCTGTCAATTCACTCTCCATGCACAAACACTATTCCACAGCTCTGATAATTCTTGTCATAATGATCTTTACAGATACTATTTCCACCTACAACAGAAAGCTTACGAGCAAGAACTGGAACTTGTAAAATACCTACATCAACTTCAGAGGTATATTTAGCAACTTGTAAGATACCTACATTGACTTCAGAGGTACATTTAGCAACATTTTCTGCCCAATACATCAAAATAACAAAGACAAAAACTGTTAGACACCCCAAGATTCATTCGTACCGTTCTAGAGAAACATGGGGTAATGCAGTTATCCAAACATGAAAATTTGTGTACTGCTCACCTCCATACACCGCTAGCTAGTTAATAACAATTAAAATGATCTTTAAAAGTCTAGAAGTAGATATGGTAGCAAAGATTAAGACCCCATTCACAGAAAAAAACCCCAAAACTTTAGCTCAGTTTTTCAGGATGATTTGTGCTACCCTTTAAACTCCCCATTTTTCACAATTGCCTCTCTTGGATAGGTTTGCCTCAAAAACTTGGTATGAACCAGAATTCCCAGGGCCTTGTACATGAAAAGTTCTTTAAGCCAAGATGTTTCAAAGAAAATACTTCAAACAACAAAATCCACACTTCCCAAAAGAAAATACTGTTTTGCTGAAAAATACTTGACCAGCCCTAGATACATTAATCTATTTTTCTGATGTAAAATAATGCTACCTAGTCTGGTATCTTTGTTGCTCTTCATCTTTACTGTCCTTTTTGTTGCTGAACATATACCCTGCCTTAAAAAACTTGACATAAAGAAAACAGCCAGCACTAGTGAACAAAGAGACAACTTCAAGGCACAGTGGCAGACAAACCGCCTGACAGCGTACATGCCTTTTCTACATTAATTTCTAAATATAATTTCATATATGAATATAATAAAACAGTTGCTGACATCTTGACTAAGAATATGGGTCATACACAATAGATCTACTGGGTTACCAATAAATGATTCATCCTATTCTGCTTGTTTTCAAGCTAATTCAGAAGTACCAGGGAGGCAGGCATTTACATTCAGTAAAATCCCTTTTTTTGTAATCTTACCTATTTTTAGAGAGACTATTACATCACACTGCCACGAGGTGATACGCCCTCCTCTGAAATTGCCAGTTGCAACAATTAAATAGGAAAAGCTAATTATCTGGTTTAGTTCAAATTGCCCTTCTTCAGCATGGGTTTTAATTCAGACTTTGATGACTCTTGGCCTGAAGACTCAAAACTACAGCCAACCTTATGGGTTTTCTTCCCCTTAAGTTTCATCTTTGCTCAAGTAACAGTCAGAAAATCCACTGCAATTCCTGAACTCTCAGGAATTCTTTTCTTCCTGTGACCGTTTCTAGAAGACCACGAATTCTTCTACAGAGACTAGAATACTTTCCTGCATCTTGTGTTATCTGTAAAGATTTGCTTACTATGGACTCACCCCTTAATGCCAAAACACCGTTTCCTGTGAGAGACAGGAGAAATGAAGCTCTGGACAAGTTTGCTCCCCAGATACAGACTATCAGTTCCGGTTCTATGGCTCGGCCAGACTGTCTTCCTGGGACGGCCCTTGAGAAAAAGGAAGGTCTTTGGCATCTTCCAAACTTATGCCTTTGTCTCTACTGGGCTTTTGCTAAGGACACACAGCCTTCAGAGACCATATTTAAAATGACAATTATGATCTATTACTGCAATGAGATTAACTGCTTAGTTTACCCAGAATAATTCTTTTTTTGGCTCTGTAACTTAGTTATTAATGAATATTTTATCGTAACTCATATCTCATAGCCCAAGAGAAAGGGATGAGTGTTTAATTACAGTATGTATTTTTATTTAAATATTCAAGTATAACACTCACATTAAACACAATCTTCAACTATTCAGACTGGAAATTAAAGAAAACATGGTAAGCCATTATTTTTAGAGTTGTTTGTGGATATATTGTGACTTCAGGCATTGTAGACTTCTTTCCCTGAAAAGGTCATATCATTCTTCAGAAAAAAAAAGAACAAAAACACTGAGATTCCTTTTATTTCTTTGTATATCACTATTCTAAAGCAGGTCTGAAGTGAGAAACTAGCCAAGGTTTCAGAACTCCAGTGGAGACATCTTCCAGTTAATCTGACCTCTTTTCCAACAGTAATAACTCAAAAAAATTTAAGAGTTCAGACATGCCCTTGATTTGTTTTAAAGGGCACACTCTGCTTTTGAAAACAACATCAGTTCAGATAACTCCTAAAGCTTTTTGCAATAACAGCATTCAAGAAAAAAAAAGTCAGGAATTTTATATTTATAGTATTAACTCTCAAGCTTCCCTGGCTGTTTTAAGAATCTTATTTTAATTACACTGGACATGTAAACCCAAGGTTGGCTAACTGACAGAATCTGAAGTCTGCTACACTTTAATACTGGTCAGAAAAAGCAGATACTTTTAACTGTGTTACCAAGCAGAATCTCAGAGATTTTTAGCCAATTAAATTTGTCTTGGGGGTTAGAAACACAAAGGAAAAATGACCCCACCTCTCCTTCAAATCTAGTTTTTACAGTCTCACATAGTCTTACCCTAAGTGACTTTTCAGAGGGATTTGTAATCTTCAGTAAGTAGGACAGAGGGGCAGAATTTCTGCTGTACTTCAACTTACTTTAGACAACTTTCTAACCACACCCATACAGGACAAGGGATTCTTCTTATTACATGCTTGTTTAAATTACAGATTATAAAATGATTCACTGTATTCTTTTGGTGCCTCCAACTAAACAACTTAATATAGCTACAAGCTGCTCTGTCAGGCTCTGTGAGCCTTGATAAAAACTCATCTTGGTGTTTATGACAGAAGGGAAGTTTCCCTTGTGTAGACACTATCACAAAAACAATGAAATTCAAAGTGTGGAAGATTAAGTAATCACCTCGACAAATTGTTAATTCTGACTGGGGTCAGCAGTACCATCATTAAGGACAGACAGAAACTGAAAAGGAACAGCAACTCAGTTAACTAATATGCTGGCACCAAAGAGTCTACCCAGACTCCACAGCGGGATTACAGAACCACAGAGGTTCTGGAGACCATTGAGTCCAAGCACCACTGCTCAAAGCAGGGTCAACTCGAGCAGCTTGCTAAGGATACTGTCCTCTTGGGTTCTGAATATCTGTGAAGACAGAAACTCCACAATATCTCTGGAAAACCTCTTCCAGTGTTTGACCACTGTTACTGTGAAAAAGCTTATGTTTAAATGGAATTTCTTGTGCTTCAATTTGTGTTCATTGCATCTTGTCCCTTCAGTAGGCACCATGGGAAGAAGAGTGTGGCTCTGTCTTCTTTACTCCCTTCCATTAGGTATTTATCAAAGTTTGTATTTTATACACATATATAAAATCTAACAATCCCCTCCCCACCCCGCAGCTCCTCTTCTCCAAGCCAAGCAATGCAAGCTCTCTCCCTCCATCTCTCCTCTTACGTCAGATTCTCCAAGCCCTTGATCAACTTTGTGGCCCTTTACTGGACTCATCCCAGCGTCTGTTTCGTACTGAGGAGCAAAAAAGTGGACAAAGCACTCCATATGTATCTCAACAAGGATGCACGGAGGGGAAAAAACACCTCCCTCAACCTGCTGGCTATGCTTTTCCTAACGCACAGGATGCTGTTGACCTCCTTTGACATGACGGTGCATTGGTTGGTCATGCTGAACTTGGCATCCACCAAGAACCCTGGGTCCTTTTCTGCGAAGTTGCTTTCCAGCTGGTCAGCCTGAATCTGTACTCCTGCATGGGGTTATTCCTCCCCAGGTCCAAGACTTCACACTTCTCTGTTAGACTTCATGAGGTTCCTGTCAGCCCACATCTAGTCTGTCCAGACAACCATCTAATCTATCAAGCACTCTTCCCAGCTTTCTATCACCTGTGAATTTGGAGAGGGTGCATGCTGTACCCTCCATCCACGTGACTAATGAAAGTGTTTAACAGTTTTGGCTCCAGTATTGATACTGGGATATGTCACTAGTGACTGGCCTCCAGATGGACTTCATCCTCCCAACGACAACCCTTTGTGCTTGACAGTTCAGCGTACTTTCAGTCTATCTCACTGTTCACTTACCTAGTACATACTTCATCAATCTGTCCATACGGAAGTTATGAGAGACAGTGCTGAAAGTATTGCTAAATCCACTAAAAACATCCACTGCTCTCTCCTCATCCTCTGAGCTAGTCATTTTATTGTAGAAGGCTCCTGGGTTGGTCAAGTAGGATGCCTGCTGTTGTTCTTTTCTGCATCAGAATATTCTAAGTCCTGCCTTCAAATGCTAAATGTGTGAACCAGCATTTGGTTCATGTACAACTCCTCTGGAGTCAGCTGGAAAAGTCCAAAAACTGAACTCTGTAATAACGTCTACTATGATGAGAACAGCCTTCAGAATTCTGCGCTAAGAAAATTTCTATCTTCGTATGCATGACCCCTACACATCACATTCCAGCACGTCTCCTATCTGAAAGAATGCATGCTTCCATCACAGATACAAAACCTTTTCTTAGTATCAGAAGTCAGCTAGACAAGTACTTTATTTACACAGCTGTGCGTCAGTGGGTGATAGTTCAGAATATTCGAAGTACTCTATAAAATATTCATTCAGATGACAGAGATGTATCTTCTGAAAATAAATATACTTTTACTTTAAAGGGATGGCAACCTGTGATTCAGTTATGAAAAAGACTAGGTAGCTGATCGTTGTTTTAATACACCAGAAAAGAAAAAAACAGCATTTCAGTGCTACGTGTTCTCAAATAAAAGTGTCTAAAGCAACATTCCGAAGTACGATGACTCAAATACAGAACAGTCAAAAATCAGCTTATAGTCGAGAGATTAACATGGTGAATGCATGATGATAACTAAAGTGCTTACGCCTGAACCATGGGTGAGCACACTAGAATGAAAAATAAACACACTTATCTGAAACCAAACACAAAAAAGTAATTAAAAATTTAAAGGTAAAATGAGTAAAAGAAGATGCAACCTCTGCTATTTCTTTTGGAAGACTGTTTACCAATGGTTTACTACTTCCAACAGCCAAAATCACCAGCCCATGTGTATTTTTCCTTCTCAACTATGTCCTTTGTTCTTCTGCATAAAGTACATGCCACTGTGCTCTCTACTACACTTTTCAACAATTTTTCAATTTTACAATTGGCACACATGCAGTAGTTCTCAGTGTTAATCTTTAATCTAAACTAATCCTTCGATTATTTCAGTGACATCCGAGTACTGAATAAAAAAAATACTGTTTCTTTGAAATTGGGCCATAAAAAGTACAAAAAACCATCTAGTAGGAACATCATACTTTCTAGTTTTCCAGAAAAGTAAATACAGTGCAAACCCCATCTCAGACATGTTAATGTAAAGATTTTTAAAGAAAGAGAAGAGAGAAATGATCTTATCTTCTGTCTTTGTCTAAGGATAACTACGCAGTAAGATATAGGTAGACCTTTGAGCAGAAAAAGCGATATACATTCATATATAATCCATAAGTTTACATTCTAAGCTCTGGAGTAATTTTATGACTTCCCAATTCAACATCAGAATTTCCAAATACCGAAACCAATCTTCCCTCTTTCATTCTTGATATAATTGTAACCATTTAAGTGGGGTCTAAATGCCTGCCTATCTGAAGGATATCTGCACTGATGCGATAAGGCTAACAGCTCTGCAGTATAATAAAGCTCCAATTTATTCATCTGCAAAATCCTTATTCTAGTAACAAGCCTGAAAATGACAACTCTAAAAATGGCCTAATCTTAGCAAAATGTGCTTCCCAGTGTAAAAGACTTCTACTACAGAAGTTCCAGTCAAACGAAAAAGAAAAACCACCCATCTGCCCCGTCATTCATCTGAGACACTTTCATACCTTTGCTTTTGGCCTGGCAAGCCAGGAAACTCCACTCCCATGTTCCAAATAGATGACATAACTATCAGTTTGTGTTCAGTTTCTTAATCTTTCTTGACCTATATCTCCCATATAATAAAAATAACTCACTGGAGGAAAATCTAATTCAGACACACAGAGTTGTTACAGGAGAAACTAACATTACGGACCATACATAAGATCGGACAGAAATACCATTTACCTCTCCTTTTGACATGAAAAGAGCAAGCAATACTGAGCAAGCTATACAATTCTGTACACGGTAGGAAAACATGTTTCCTGATTCATCTTTATTGTTCTATATATAGATGTTATTAATATGTGACCATAAAATTGTCTACTCCCTTTCAAATTTAGCCACAGAAAATTTTAGTAAGTAATGTGTCTACTGTATTAGATATTAAACTACACATTAGCTGCCAGATCTCACTATGTTGTGCAAAGTTATTTTAGCTACTTATCAAGGTGATATCTGCTGCAATCTCATTTTTACCAAAGCACTGTAGAAAGCAAAATTTCTTATGCAAAATTCATGGAAGGACCTTGTCATTGCCCCTAATCAAAAGAGAGCAAATAAATAAATGCTTCCATAGAAATCCATCTCTTTCCTCCTATGTACATAAATAAGGAACTCCTGCTTCAAGATGAATCTTCAGAAATCAAGCACATCATTCTTTTAGTGACACAAAATACTTAAATGAAAAATATACATAAATAAACCTTTGCCTACCCTCTTTACTTAATGTTGCATTTTCAGCACTTACACACTACTAAATTCTGTTTCTCTGGAGACAAAAAATAGAGCTGTTGCCATACAGGTTTTCAGCTTTTACATCTTTAGTGTTCTTAGTTTTATTCCCTTACTTTCTGGGCTGGTCTTTTGAAATAGTAGTATGAATTTATGCTCTAAACCAGCCACTAAGTGTGTTCATTTAAAAAGTCTCATATGGGTAAAAAGAAACATGTTATCATCATTGATAGTTACCCACATAGCATAACCCAGCTGAAAAAAAAAACCACAAACCAAAAACAAACCACAGTACAAGGATAAACCTCTTTGTGAATAAATCAAACACACAATTTGGACCACGGATGAGTGCCACACCACATGGCAAGAGAGACAGGCTTACTTAATTGCCTGAACTCAAGTATAAATTCATGTTATTTTAGCTTTGTAGTGCAAAGACAATTTCAAAATACTTCAAGACAGATGTCTTGAAAGGAAAAAAAGTATTCAAAAGAAATGACAGTTCTCTGCAACCTCTCACCCATCACAGGGAATGGCATTGCACATTGCATATTAATTGTTTAGCAGAAAGCTCTTTGTCTGAACAAGACTGAAATCTGAAACATCCAGCAATACATTAGTGAGTGCTAATAAGTAAGGACTAATCCATATTTGGCAGTGAATAATTCATATTTGGATTGAATTCGTATCCACTGCTGCTATTATTTCAAAATCCATCAACACTGTCAAATACTGGAAATTGTAGTAACACCAGAAAAGCATACCAATCCAAAGCAATAATTAAAACTTGAGATGACTCCCAATCTGCTTTAGACAGCTTCTTATGTGGTTCTGACTTTATTTTCTCTTAGTCTGGAGAATTTCTAATGTTCCCTGCTGGAAATCGTTTATCAGTTTAATGAACACATTCAAGGAAGGCTAACCATAGGGGTGGAGGAGGGATGATATGATTCCTTTGTTACTCACACTATAACTACCCATCTTTCAGTAAATCTGACAGACTCCAAACATTAAATTAACTGAAAGGAAAACCTCATTTTGAACTGTGCTTTCCCATACATATCAAACAGCCTGTGAAATGCCTTAGATTTTATGTCCAAATCCATTAAACATGCTGGATAGAAAAGTATAGAAAATTCATGGTTGAATATGTGCTCACAGAAGCCTTCCATACTTTGTTAACTTCATAGCTGAATTGATCCATGGGGTGCAAAGTAAAGCACTGAGCATACTAAATAGCACGGCATGGCATAAATGGAAAAGCAAACCAAGTGAAATATGAATATTCAAATGAACCTAACCATGTAAACTGGTTTCCTATCTAGCTCTCTGTGTACAAGCAAGCACATGGATGTAGGCCAACCAGCAAAGACTCCTCATGGGAAGTCAACAGGTATTTAAAAGAATGATGTTTCAGAGCAATGAAGAAATGTGATCATTTACTTGATGAAGCTGTGTTTTTGTAAGTGGTTGTGTAAATGCGTGTCATCGGCAGGAACACATTAAGTGTATCATTATGTATTCAAATGTTGCTGTTCTGTAAGATGTAGCACAATAACAGGCTTCAGACTGAAACAGAGAAGCTTAATTGGCACTGTCTTGATAAAGCACTATACACAACCATGTGCACAGTGCTCCTCCTATGTCAGTAGGAGGAGGTTAATGGCAGTGAACTAGAAGAAAACTAAATGTCACTACATCTTACTGTTTTGTAAAACCTCCTAAGTAGATAAGACATGTTCAGGAAGCTGTAAAATGTGCCCTTTGCTTACTAGAAAAAGGTCAGTTCTGTGCTAACAAATTGTAATAGGTTAGTCATAAATGATCATATCAGCAGCTGAAATATGGTACCTTACACATAATTTAAATATTGTTACAACTACTTGAATCACAGAGAAGCCCACTTTGCACAGTGCAAACTCCTGCATGCATTAAAATGATGCAATTCATGAAAATATGAATGTTACCATGAAAAAGGAAAAATCACAAATTTTACAGCAGTGAAACATGCCTAAATAACCAATTGTACAGTTACCTTTGGCATTAAAGATCAGCAAAAGAAATGCTTAAACATATTCTGTGCAGTGATTCTCTGCTGCTTTAAGAGACCAACTTCACAGAACAATCAATTTTACTGGTTTTCAAAGTAATGAGCAAGCAAAGGTTTTGCAGCTCCTTGCATGCATCACCCTGTGAGAGCTTAACTTCACTTTGCGCAATTCCTAGCATGCAGTTTTATAGAGAACATACAGCAGCAGACTATCACCTTCCACTTCTCTCTCAAGAATTAAAAATGAGCAACATAGAGCGAATATCGGGTAGCAAAAATCCAATACCACAAATGCAATATTGGGATAGTTCTGTTATGATTAAAAAAAACCACAACAGTTCTTGTCATAAGGCCAGATGAGGCTTTTGCTATGCACCTATTACTTTTGTGACCCAAAGTGTTATTATTCAAAAAAGGTTTTATCAGTTGCATGGTTAGTTCAGTATTTCTTCCTATTCTTTTGTCAACAGTTCTGTTAGATCCTTAATAACACGTGTCCCATTCAAAGAGGGTTCAAGTTACGGGGTGAAACCAGGCTTTGCTACGAAAACTAAGTCTTGAGCCCCCACCTGCTGAGAAATGCCAAAGTTAATACTCGGTTCAGAATATTCTCAGGGATATTTTACAAAGATTTCTTACACTGGTACAGCACATAACACACTCAATAGTAAAAGGCTAATTATTGATATTATTTTAATTCACAATCATTAACAAGCCTGTTCTATAAGGTAGTGGTGGATTTTTTGTCTTTGAACACAGTATTGAGCCATGTATTTCAAAGCTGACAGAGCACTTTAAAGATCAAATGCATACATACAATATTAATGCTGCTGAGGCAAGAACACATGTATTCGGCTCTAACACACATTCATAGTCCATTCGGTAAAATTTACTCATGCTAATACTTTGCAAAATGCAGGAAAAGGATATAATCAGTGAGCAGAAATGCTATTACTATCAAAACAGGTCCCCTCTCCACTCAAACTGAAACACTTTGCTCTGAAATACCGTTTTGAAATGGTATTTCTAGTGTAGCTACTGCAGTGCTACGTCTTGCTAGGGTAGGTGCTCAACCTGCATGGCAGTCTGTGCTAATACCTATCACTCCCAGGTGTAACAAGCCATTTATCTATTAATGACTTAGAAAAGATGATACAAAAGGACTAATGTAGTTATAGTTCTTGTGTCTTTTGAAAACTTAACTTCTATATTCTTTAAGTCAAAGCCCACTTGGATTATGTAGAAAATACTGGTTTTAACTTTACATTTACATAAATAAGGATAAAGGAGGATCATTTGTAATGTTCATTTGATTCACACTAAATACTATATTTCACAAGTCACAGGAAATACAGTTCTTACAAAAAGGCATAAATCGTGTTGAAGAAAACATTAACACAGTTCTTGACATTTTTTACTTCACTTCTAGGGTTATTAAAGAAGAGACTAAAGAAAGAAACAATACTCACGAAATTTCTGGTGATATTTCAGGTCACTTTTTCATTTTTATCTTTAGTTACACGAATGGTGAAAGACTGAGTTGCAGTGAGGCCAATGAAATGCTTAATTTCTCTTTAGCTAAACCAGGCTCTGAATGACTAAGTTTTTAAGTACTTGCTCAAAATATCTTAGCACTGAATCTTCTTTTATTTCTTAAGGTTCTATTTCTTTAGTCTCTTCTTTATCCAAAAAGTTAGTTTTCACACAGTAACATCACATAAAAACAGTACTAGTTTTAATATTTATACTTTTAATGATACTGTCTCATTTAAATTTGTAATTTTTAAAGGCACATTTACTATTCAGCCTGTAATTTTGTAGTGAAATTAGTACCCTGATCCCTTCCTTTTAAAAGCCATCATTCACTATAAATGAACTTTCGATTAAATATGGCTACAGTGTTTACTCCAGAGGAAATGTAAGGCTGCAAGTACCCCATTGGTACTTCACATTAATATTTGTCCCACAAATATTTCATGTTTGTTTGTGTGACAAGCTGGCTTCTCCAGGGAGCCATTCAAACTGCCTCAGTTTGCAATATTGTCATTTGATAAATAAAAACTATATTCTAGCATAGAGCACTAAGTTGTGCAGGTTGCCTACAACTTGAATGCAGTAAAGAATATCCACCTCATCTTTTTCTGAACCCGTGTCGTGGTTTAACCTGAGAGGCAGCCAAATACCATGCAGCCGCTCGC
>NW_009229048.1:1281-8280 GCF_000690835.1 Fulmarus glacialis | reverse complement strand
AAATTAACTCTATCCCAGCCAAAACGAGCCCGCAGTTTTACATTAAATGGTCAAAATGCCAGCATGGAAAACGAGAAGAAACCCACACAGGATGAAACCTGTGTGCTTTCTTGGAGAAGTGCAAGTAGGGATATTCTGAAGTACTTACAGCAGAGGACAGTTTAATATTAAGTCATGTTTTAATTCCATCATCTCAGTACTACAATAAGTATTATCTCCATTATGTTGATGGGTATTATAAAGCACAGAGAGGTGAGGTAAACAATCCCCCAAGTCTTATAGTGAATTGCTGAGAAAATCTCAAATACAGCCTGGGAACCTGAGTCTCTAATGCCTGGTTTTGCTGCCTGCCCATCACAGTCACCTCCTCATTGGGATCCAAGAGTCACCTTCTGGTGAATCTTGTTTGAACTATCAATGCGGCAGTTTGTCATAATACACTGGTCTACGACCAGAGCAGGCATTTTTGCTGTTCCTTTTCTAGAGTGTAACCTTCAGCAGAGAGGTTGCAGACACCCGTATCAAAATACAGCAGAGTTGGCATAGCTTTAGGTCTTCTGTTGAGGGGGAAGGCTTTGTGAGCATGTGATTTTATTACAAATTCTCTGTTGAGAAAAGGCTGTGTGCTTTTTGCAGCTGTGATCAACGTTTGCCTAGTGCAATGTGCTTTGGGAAACAGTTACTGTACCTTGTCAGCTTGAATTATGTTACAGCATTCACAGCAAATTGTTTTGTTACCATCACTCCATTGCAAAAAGTACTCTTCAGTGAATTAAAATTTTGAATGTGGTGTTTGGTTTTTTTTTTTTCCCCTTATATTTAACAAAGTGAGTATGGATTAATAAAGGTCACAGCTGATTATTTTGCCAAAAAATACAATAGCTGGATTTGGGATTAGATACAAAAAATGCAATGCATTCCTAAGTTCTGAAGGCAGGTGTAGACAGAATACTGACATAAAACCAAAGCATTTTTCATTATATGAGGATTTAGAGTATCACAGGATCAGCCATTGCTCTTGTGCTACATAGTGGGAACTACAGACCATCAAATGCTTTCCTGGGGGACCCAGATCTGATAAAGATACAGGCCAGCACAGAAATCACTTTAACTGCAACTTTTGATGGAGATGCATGTTTAAATTGCCTATAACCTACACTGCTCATTCTCCTTCCCTTTCCGTGATAGTTCGTCAACTTGCAGTTTCATTTAGACATGAAAAATGGAGAGAAGTCAAAAGACGTACCTGAGGGTTGAAGGAGGGAAAAAAAAAAAAACCCACATAAATTCCCAGCCTGATCATGGTAAATCTTGGACATTAATGACAATACAAATTTGAAATGCATATTGTAACACGATCTGTATCCCATGAATGTTTCCAAAGCCTTGCAGACATGTAAAGACTTTGTCCATGCTCATTTTACTGGCAAATAACAGAGATAACCTTTGGTTAATAGGTTATTATGTGAACATGTGGATAGGCTGCAAAATTTAGCTGTTTGCTGTCTTTCTGAGAAGTGTCTCAATATGAGGCAGACTTTTTTTCAGTGGGATTATTTTACTATAGAACTGGTTTTAGTTGGAAACCAAATCTGCACTGTATTGAGCCATATGGCCCCAGTTCACTGAAAAGTGCTTCTCTATAGTGGATGTAGGTGCCATACTCCATAAGAAACTTAGTGGCCTAAATCTGAATTCACAAATCCTCCCCAAACCTAAAGACTGAACATATTCACTAATTGTAAATGTGAATGTGGATAAAAAAAGATGTCAACAATTGTTTTGCATTAGAAAAATATTGGCGTTGTGCTGCAGCTGCACTTCCTGCTTGGGTTTCTGTAAGAACTTGTCCTGATGACCTGTGCCCTGTTCAGCAGAGGGACCTGAGAGTCCCCTGATGTCACAGAGAGAAAGATGGGAACCAGATGAGCAGGTCTCACCTGAGGCTTGACAAGTTGCGTATGTTGTTGTTGAGAGTTTGCAGGGATTTACCATTCCCCAGAATTTATATGGGTCACTCCAAAAAAAGAAAAAGATAGCTTCAACTTCTTGTTTCATCCTGTTTCAACTAGCTGTTGGCAATCTGACATTTCTTAGTCAGAGCTTGTTTTCCTGGTGAACAGTTCAGCTTCAGGAGCGGCTGAGGGAACTGGGGCTGTTTAGCCTGCAGAAGAGGAGGCTGAGGGGAGACCTCATTGCGCTCTACAACTACCTGGAAGGAGGTTGTAGCGAGGTGGGGGTTGGTCTCTTCTGCCAAGTAACAAGCGATAGGACGAGAGGAGATGGCCTCAAGTTGCACCAGGGGAGGTTTAGACTGGACATTAGGAAAAACTTCTTTACTGAAAGAGTGGTCAGGCCGTGGAACAGGCTGCCCAGGGAAGTGGTGGAGTCACCATCCCTGGAAGTATTTAAAAGACGTGTAGATGAGGCGCTTAGGGACATGGTTTAGTGGGTATGGTGGTGTTGGGTTGACGGTTGGAGTCGATGATCTTAGAGGGCTTTTCCAACCTTAATGATTCTATGATTCTATGATTCTCAATGGCTCACAGTTAGCCAGTTAGCATGGTGCCACAACAGGTTGTTCGGGCATGAACCTGCGTTGTTCTCTTTTAGTCTCTTCCTCCTTGGCTGCAGTGATTATAACAGCCTGAATTGCATCTAACCTTTCATTAATACCCACTGCCATGATTGTTTGCAAAGTCACATTCGTAGCTCCAGGATACTGAAAACTCTTCCTAGTGATAAACCTTGGAAAAGATGCTCCGAGTAGGAGACTAAGCAGACTCGGGCTTCTCTGTAGACATAGATTTAAAATCTCTGAAAATAACAGAAAGCATGAAAGATGATGATACAATTGGGAATTTCTGATGCTAAGCAGTTTGCAAATCACACCTCTAGTGTATCAGTAGTAGTATAATGAAGGAAATTAATGGAGCTTCTTTCTGTATATAATGGTGGTAGTGAGGGCAGTGTGTAGCTCATTTGAATTAATTTGCCATAAACACTTGATGTCTCTTTAAAAATCACCAAATTCTCATGTAGGGGTTAAAAAAAATATAATTGAGTTCAAAAAACACTTGGCAGCTCTCAGCACTCGGTGTGACCAGTCTGGTTTTTGCAGCTGTATTTATTTACTTTTATCATGGTTGCACCTACAGGCAAAGGTATGATTGAGCTCAGCGCTGTCCAGATGCGAAGCAGAGAGACAGTCTTGCCCGAGGCATTTTGTAATCAGGCTGACAGAGAAATGGATGCGCTAAAGCCTTTTAAAATCTTAGCTAGGACTGCAGGCATGCTGACCGTGTTTTAGATGCTGAGGTCCTATTGCTGCTTTGTTTATGAATCCTAACTTCAGCATTATTTCTGCATCCCCAATCACCACTTTGATTTGTACAGCTAAAACTCACAGAAATTTTGGTTATTACTTTCTGAAACATTTTGATTTAGAATCCTTTGGTTCAGAATAAACATGCAATATTGTTTAGTTATCAAAGACAAATTATTCCACGGACCATAGAGGTCTGTTTGAAGGCAATTTAGGAAGACTAGCCATCCACCTGGGCAATCTTTCTTCTTGAATGAGGCTTATTTTTTTTTTCTTGGTTTTGAGTTTTTGGGGCGTTTGGTGGGGTTTTTTTGTAAATGTAGCATCTTTGATGTCTTTTAAGTCCCATAGGCCCTTTTGTTTTCAGTAGCAATAAATGAGTTATAGCCTATTCCTCTACAAACTTTTTCTTGCCTGCTTATTAATTCTCTCGAAGAAATGCCTAGGAGCAAGCTGATGAAGCAAGGTAGATTTGACTGTGAGACATCTTTTCCCTGCCTGTCACTGAACTGTTTAACTTGCAATAAATTATCAAGAACTGTTAGTAAATTAGTATGCCACCTGGGACAGGCTGTTGATTATTGTGTGATTTTTATTTACTTTTCTGGAATGGGCTGAGTGCTCCTTTCAGGAAACTCACTTGTAGAAATGACAAAAGGCCATTTTTTCTGGATACAGATTATACAGAGAGTTTTTAATTAACTTTTAATTATGTGAAAGAGGCTGTTCATAACTCCTAGTGTTTCTTTTTTTTTATGTCTCATCCTTTATGGTTAACTCACACCCCCAGCCTCCATCCAGTTATTTGTGTTGTGTTACAGTGAATTTGATGGTGCTTACAAGTTTTTAGGAGCATTACCTCAAACACGATATAAAAGATCATAAATCTTCTTACACTTTTTGTTGGTGGCTAGCTATGGTCCAGGGCTGCAATGGATTAAAACATAACAGGTGAAGGACAAGGCATCCTGGAAAGTTATACTGGAAAGGTAGCGTAAACATTACTTAGCAACAACTAAAACATCAGTGTGTTATCAACACTATTCTCATACTACATCCAAAACACAGCACTATACCAGTTAATAGGAAGAAAATCAACTTCATCCCAGACAAAACCAGGACAGGTGAAGGACAAGGCATCCTGGAAAGGATTTTATAAACATAAGAAAATACATTATGTTGTTTGCAGGGCTAATACCAACAGGGGAGGGCGGGGAAAAAAAAAAAGAACAAAAAGCAAATTTTGAAACAAATCTGAGGACCAGAAAAGTTCATTTGAGTGTATTCTAGAATAGAGATGAGCAATTAAACATTCCTAATTATTATAACTGATGCTAGAAAATCAAGGGTGGAATCTCATCCTTCTAATTTAGGAATCTGAGATCCTGCCTCATCAAAATGTTAGGGGCTTGGACTACTCAGGGCAATAGACCCCACTTTACCTAGACATCTAGCTTTCTCTAACAAGATAGTTGGAAACCTGTGAAAAATCCAGACGGCAATCTGGTCTTCCCAGCTTCAGTGTTTGCCCTTTGCTATGGGTTGTACAGGGAGCAGCGTTTGTGGGGGACAATGAGGTGGCCTTTGTTGAGACAACAGCAATTGTTAGGTACCTCCATCTACACACTTTTTTTTTTCCCCAGTATGGTACTTTCAGAGTCATGTTCACTGTGCAGGGTGGAGAAATGAGCTGGTAGGAAACATGTGAAGTTCAACAAAGGCAAATTAAAAAAAAATCCTCTATCTGAGATGGAATAACTCCAGCGACTGTACGAATGGGGCTGACTGGCTAGATAGCAGCTTTGCAGGAAAAATCTGGGGTTCCTCGCTGAACTCCCGAGGTCGGAGCAGTGTGCCTTTGCAGCAAAGAAACCCAACCGCATACTCTGGAAAGAGTATAGCCAGCAGGTCCAGGGAAGCGATCCTTCCCCTCTGTTTAGGAATTTTGCTGCTGCATCTGGAATAGGTCCTCCAGTTTTGGACTCCGCAGGACAAGAAAGGCATTGACATACCAGAGGGAGCCCAGCAGAGGGGCAGCTAGATCCAGAGCTGGGACACAAGAGACATGAGGAGAGGCTGAGGGAGCCGGGCTTGCTCAGCCTTTACAAGGCTCAGGGGAGATCTTATTGCTGTCTAAAACTGGCTGTGCATGAAGCTGGAGTCAAATTCTTCTCAGCGCTGTGGACTGGAGGTAGAGCCAACGACACCAGCTGGAACACGGCAAACTCGAACGGCTTACATGGAAACAAATTTTAATGATGAGGGTGGTTGAACTCTGAAACAGGCCATCAGATTGTGGGATCTCCATCCTTGGAGATATTCAGGACTGGAGGGAACATGGTCCTGAACTATCTGCTCTACTTGGCCTTGCCTGGAGGAGGAGGTTGGACTAGATGACGTCCGGAAGTCCCTTTCTACCGATATGTTTGTATTATTCCCTTCTTTTTGGCATTCTAGGAGTTACACTGGACAAATAACTCCCGGTAGCCACATAGCCTGTCCCTTAGCACATGATCTGAGGAGCACAGGAGAGAGAAGAACAGTGAGATGAGCTGAAGTTCTTACCTAGGAATAAGAACATGCTCATTTGAAAGGAAAGAAAGAACGAAAGGGAAAGACTGTAAAAACATGCAACTTCCAAGTCAAAGATCTGTATTCTAATGCAGCGCCTGGGTGTATCAAACACTGGAGCTGCGTCTCCCAGAACGATGCCTAATTACCAACTGAGATGAATTGTTTTTATCCTTTCTGTCTAACCCAGGTTATTTATGACTGCCTGTTCAGATCTGAAAACATGTATAAGTCTGTGTTCTGTTTGCTGTGTTCATGCCAGCTGACTAGTAGATTTAATCAAAAATACACACATCTGCACAGCTGAGATTAGAAATCGTCTCTGGAGCAGTAAGGCGTTCTTCTCTCATGAAAGCTGACTCTAAGGTACTGAAACCACTGGAAGCATCAGTATAGTGTGGTCTTAACATACAGTAAAGGGAGGAAATTTATTATTCAGTCATTGGAAGTGGATGGTACTTTAAACTGAAAGTTTGAAGTTACGTTGCAATAGGTAATTTTTTTCATAAGAACAACTCCTAGTATTAATATGAACATTTTTTCATGATTAATACTTATCTCATTGACACCACTGGGGGGTGAGGTGGAAGGAGTTGCTTTTTTATTTACTCCTAAAATTTATTTTGTTAATACGAGGCTGCTTCCAGTAGCCCCATATATACTTCCAAAATGTTTGAGACATCCAATGATTGGTATGGTATCTGGTACTTTCTGCTAATGAAATCAAAATATGAATAATACGGAGATTTTGAGGAGAATGGCAGAGAGGTTTTCTTCTCCTTTCTTTGTTGAAATGGAATTGTTCTTGCCAATATACCTTCTTCAATATTTTGTTTCCATTCCTGAATTTCTCTGTTTTTGTAGTTCTGGCATTTCCCTTTTAAAGCCACATATATATTTTTATTCCCATCCTGTTGGTATTGATGTGAAATGTAGAGGAAGTGTGATATATGTAGTCTCCTAAGGAATTTGTGTTTCAGCCTCAAGAACTAATACAAAAATCTTGTAAGTGCCAACCCGGTGGTAAGACTAATTTTTCGTTTGGATTCTGCTTTAGATGGAGTCAGTCCCAGGGTCTGCAAAACGGTCAGTTTGCAAAGTTC
>NW_009229048.1:0-1250 GCF_000690835.1 Fulmarus glacialis | reverse complement strand
GACTGAGAACAGAATTGATATCACAGGAGTAACCTCAGTCTGATGTTTTTAGAGCTCTGTGTAGCTGTCTGTCTTAGAAGGAAAAATAACAATATCACCTGGATTTTCTTTTTCAGTATCAGCCATAATTCATAGCTGAATCTCTAGCAATATTCTTGCCAAGAGAGAAAGCTTCTGACATCTTCTTAGCTGCCTTCTGTGTCTGTAAACACGCTGCCAGGATCCGAGCTCTCCAACTTCCCATTTTCAGTAAAATGTTAAGTTAAAAAAAAAAAAAAAATCCCCTGGATTAATTACAAACTTTTCATAAGGATTAAATGTTAGTAGAGGGAGAGAAAGGGGATTAGTAGAAATGTTTGTGCATTCATTGTATTTACTTTCCTTTTCACTTTTCAACTTTTTATTAAAATGTACTGAAGAAAAGCCAAAATAACACGCTTGGGAATAAACATAGAAACAATAAACCTTGGCTCTAAATGTTACCAATGTAGCAAATGAGCAAAAGAACATTGTTTCTATTTCTTTCTTGGTTTTGATGACATGCAGCCTTTTCTCTCTCATATATATGAGAATATGTACAGAATTGCCTAAGGCTTAGTAGTCACAGCATTCAACTGGGAAGATACCAAGACCTAGTAAGCGACTGTCTTCTGAGAGGTACGGAGGTACCCATTTGCCAACCAGATGTACTCTCTAGGGAGGTGTGCTGCTTACCGGCGGCTCTTATCAGGGTGTCCTGGTTCCGGCTGGGACAGAGTTAACTTTTTTCCCAGTAGCTGAGGGAGGGTGCTGTGTTTTGGGTTTGATATGAGAGGAACGTTGATGGCCCATTGATGTTTTGGTTGTTGTTGAGTGGCGATTGCACCGGGGTCTTTTCGGCTTCCCATGCTCTGCCAGGTGCATAAGAAGCTGGGGCGGGGGGGAGCATAGCTGGGGTGGCTGACCCAACTGGGCAATGTGACATCATGCTCAGTATATAATTAGTGGGCGTGGTCCAGGAAAAGGGGGACTCTCATGGTTTGGGACACATGGGGCGTCGGTCGGCAGGTAGTGAGCAGTTGCATTGTGCATTGCCTGCTTTGTATATTCTATTGTTGTTGTTATCATTGTTATTATTACTGTTCTACTTTGTTTTATTTCCACTATTAAACTGTTTTTATTTCAACCCGCAAGTTTTCCTACTTGTGCCTTTCCGATTCTCTTCCCCATCCTACTGGATGGGGGCGGGGTGAGCAAGCAGCTGCATGGGG
>NW_009229047.1:70910-72718 GCF_000690835.1 Fulmarus glacialis | reverse complement strand
CGCGGTGTCCTCCGGCCTCAGCCCACCGCGCGCTCCCCTCCGCCAGCCCCCGCCCCGCGCGAGCTCCTCGCCGTGTCACCCTGACATCTGACGTCGCGGCTCCTAAGCAGACATCTCAGCCTTGGCCCGTGGCACCCAGCAGACGAGAAACAGCTGTGAAACACTTCAGCCCAGACAACGAACCATTCGCTAGAATTTAAAAGGTCAGGAGCTAAATCCATCTTATTGCACGGTGCACGGCATTTCACCACGATGCAAGGCCAGACCCTTCCACCACTGGCATTTCCACAGCGTTACAGGAACGCTTCTGAGCGGGACACTGCTCTTGAGGGATGCTCGAGACCTTTTGGAGGACGTTAACCCAAGTACCACATGTCCTACGTTCTCAGAGTTCATTTCAGTGTGCGCGAAGGCTTTCCCTTTCACAATTTGGCCCCCTTCCCCGCTGGCTGCGCGCCTGTAGCTGGCAGTTCAAGCATCCCAGCAGATCCATAAATAATTCAACAGCTTGCTAAAAAAAAAAAAAAGCTATCAATCATGTTTATGGTTCTGAAACATGCAGAAAACGTAGGCAGAGTCAGAGACCCCGAGTACCAGGAATAAGTCAGGAGAAGTCAGAGGGGGATATCTAAGGCAAAGCATCAGAGAAGCCAGCTGCAATAGGACTGAGCTGTTCAAGGTGGAGGGAGGAAAAAAAACTCTTTGACTTTTAATTAAATCTTCCACAAAATAAAATAAAATAAAAAAAAACAATACAAAACCCCCAAAACTTTTCCATTTCCAGATGACAATATTCTAGGGCCCTAAACAGCCATGTGAGAAGTTCCAGCTAGAGTAAGCCTTTTTACACATCTTCCAGTAGCATATGCTTTAAAAATCACACAAGAGAAAAGCACGCATTTCTTTGGCCATTTATTTCCCCGCTCCAGGAGCAAAGTATGCCACAGAGGGAAATTTCATCCATCCTTATGGCTACTGCTCCTCTGCTGATATGCAAATACCGGCATTCATTCATGCTCTTTTTGAAGTTTATTAGCCCACTTTCCACATTGCTGTTATTTTAGTAACACCATCCGAACGAGAAATCGTAATTCCATATCCTGTACTCTGCAGATATTGGTGTAAAATTAAAAGACTATTTTCTTGTACAGAGATCTCCAAATCTTTCTGGCAGGGAGAAGGTCTGACAACCGACTGGGCTCCAGCCCACGCTGCTGAGCGCTGTTTTCTTTTCAGTTTTCCTTTCTTTGGCTGTTGTGCTACATGTAGTGAAAAGAGACAGACACTTTTTTATTTACGTATCTCATATATATGTAAAAGCAGGGTCTTACGCTAGCAGGGGGAGCGTGCCAGCATTCCAGACCCCACTGGTCAGGCACGCTGGAGAGGTCCTCCCCGAGTATTGATAGCAGAAGGACACGCTGCCCAGATGTTCCGCAGCATTTTCACTCCAGAAAGAGGACCCCACCAAAATCCCGGGGTAGAGTCAAACGCTCATTTTCCTCCTTGTTCAACAAGAGACATGGGGCGGGGAGATGAACTTACAGCTGAAACAGGCTGTTGCCTTCAGCTGCCCATCCACCCGCAGCCCCGAGCAACAGCGTTTGGAGCAGGATCGTGGGGGTCAGGCTGAGGTGCCATACGCACCTACCTCCAACGTTCTGCAGTCTCCCATCACTGGATTAAATGACATTAAAGAGGAGGATAAAGGCAACAAAGGGCTTTGGGATGGAAAAGGTTATTTTTGATTGTCGCAAGTACAGGTATGTTCACGGTGAAGTATCTAATTCAGTTTTCAATGGCTGGAG
>NW_009229047.1:56872-70884 GCF_000690835.1 Fulmarus glacialis | reverse complement strand
TGTTAGACCTTAAGAAAAATCTCCCTGTAATAAAACACGGTATCAAACCTCCTAGCAGAGGTTTGGAATGCTGAAGTACCTCATACAACTCCACCTCTCACCTACACCGCAAATCAGAAACGGTCCTCGGTCCTTTTCTGTCCTGTCCTCGTGGCACTGCTCTCCTCGTGGCTATGGAGTAAGAGAAGAGCTCCAAAGCAAGAAGATGACTAGGAATATCCCAAGTTCCTTATGAAAAACCTCTTCCCCCTGAAGCAAACAATCCTAATCCAAAGTAAAAATAGCAGCTGCTTGCAAACGCCGGGTCTTATTTCTTTTCATAGAAGCAGGCAGACAGCCGAGAGGAGCAGGACCGGCGCTGTGGACATTTTGGATTACTGGCCCAAGGAAAGAGAGATCCTGATATGTTTCCTAAACATTGCAAAACACTGAATTACCCTATTGACTCTGCATGTCCCACGTCATTTATCTTCCGATGACGCACTCAAATCCAGCTTTTTACAAAGCCACGGGCGCATGCATGTTTTCAAAAGCTTTGTAAACACAGTGACACTTCCAGAAGACCAGCTGGAGAGGACACCTCCCTTCCCAGCCCGCCGTCCGCATGCTCCCCACCGAGTGGGACACTGCCTTTGCACAGCCTGCTCTGCCCGCAGGACCCCGGCCCTCCCTGCCTGCTCCTGCCGCTGCCTCCCGCCTTCCTCCCTGCACACAGTTTCACCCCATCCCTCCTACAGAGATACAGGTCTTGAGAGGAGTCTTTCCGAGCATAAATTCCTTTTGCCTGGCTGTAAGCAGGTAGAAATTGTTCCCCACAAAAGCTTCCCATTTTTTTCCTGCTCCTTGTTCCACCTTTCTCGCTTGATGTCCACAAGCCTTTTTGATTCCACTCCATCACGCCACAGAAGCTCAGAGAAGCGCAGCCCACAGCTACAAGCGGTAACAGAGACATTTTCCTGGTTTAATCACGGATTTGACAAACCGCACAGCAAGAGCCCACCTACAGCCACCGACTGCCCACGGCGCAGGGCTTTACAGGGGTGCATTGAAAGGAAAGATTTACATGAAAATGCAATTGCTTTTTAGTGCACTGGGGGGCCGTGTCCTCAAACGTCACCCTGCAGCCAGCACAATCCAGCAGCAGGGAACTGCTGGATTTGCATCCAACCAGGAACACATTGGTGCTCCACGATGGTATTTCATGGGACGCTGGGTCAGCTAAGATCCCAGAGCTAGCTCACAGCAAAAAAAAAAAACCCAAACCACCCAAACAGGTATGATATGTGCAAACAGAAAACCTCAGCCTTCATTATCAGCACTAGAAAGATAAATACAAAGAAGGCAAAATGAGGAAGAGGACATCAGGTGCCCGCTGTGCAGCCCTCTGCAGACTTTGTGCATCATCTTCCTTCGGCTCTTCAGACTGAAGGCTTTTGGGGAACTGCTTTACTGCCTTCGGAGGTTTTCCGCATTGCCAGAAACAGATGTATAGGACCAGAGGAATACTCAGTTCCTCGTGCCCAGTCCTTCCCATGGAAGAGCAGCGACGGAAGCACACTGACACCTCAGGGCCAGGACCATAATGGAACCCCTGGGGTGAAACCTAAAACAAGAACATGCTCTTATCCCACCAAGGAACACGACTGGCTTGTAAGTCTGGCAAAAACAAACAAAAAGAAGAAAAGGAAGGAAGGAGAGAAGAGAAACAGCTGTGCTGGTGGAGACGCGGTGGCTGCACCCAGCGCCTTGTGCCTGGGAGGTGCGTGTGGGGTGAAGCAACAAAAGCACATAGCAGGAGATGGTGTCAAATCCATCTGTAATGAGTCTTCCTGGCCGTGAGGAGGGTGCCGGCTGCAAGCCTTTGAGTGAAAAGCTGTTTCCAAGATGTAATTGCCTCTGGCACCTTCTGTGGGACGGATGGGTGTTTAGAGGGTGCCTGTAACTCAATTGCCTCTGAAGGATGAAAGAGGCTTTTCTCCTCTTTCAAAAAAAAAAAAAAAAAAAAAAAAAAAGAAGGGGGGGGGAAGAAGGGGAAAAAAAAAAAAAAAAAAAAGAGAGAAAGAGAGAAAAGCATCCAGGTAACAGTTTCCTTTGGGAACAGAGTCCTCCAAAATGTAGGTGGTAGGACAAATGCGTTTCTGGAGAAACTATATTGAGAACTTGGCCATGGTGAGCTTCCATCCAAAACATGCCTTATTGCTGTTGGGCTAGGAGGCTAATTGCAAGTCCAAAGAAAAGAAAAAAAAACTCAGTGGAACTGAGCTTTAAAGACAGTAACTTCCAAATGCTATTTGGACACTGGCAAGCACATGCTCCATTTCAAACTTGAGGAGAAGAGAAAACAAACATGCCACTACTGGGAACACACTGGAGGTCTTTAGCTGGGGATATGGAGAGGAAGCTCCCTCGCCGGCCCACACAAACACACGCACAAGCTCACGCAGTTGGATCAGTCGCTCAGAACAGAAGTAAGTATTAAGCGCTTTTGGAGGCGGATGCTAGCCTCATGTCTCCAGTGACCTGCCCCATCACATATCCTGCAGCTATTCCAGGGCACAGGAATTGCCATCCAGGAGAGCCAGCGAGCAGGTCCCCTGCCAGGGAGGAGCTGCAGCACCTCCGCGAGCTGGAGGGGTAAGGTATTTGCATCATCCTTTGTGCATCTGCTCCTAGATGGTGGCAAGCATCCAAGAAACGTCACATTTCGGGTATTGCCGGGGAAGCTACACTTCACCTACCCACAGTATAAATGAGGGATTAGTAATATTTAATATGTTTTACAAGCCCACGAAGTGCTCAGAAAACCCCTCCACAATGTGAGATGAGCAGAGTGAAGGAGGAGACTAGTGAATCGGACCTGCTTTCTTTTAGCTTGGTTCGAGAAAAACCAAAAGGTAGGAGAACTGGATTTCTGCAAGGACATAAGGGACCAGCGTTGCCACCCATTCCGCCTTGAGCAACGTCCAATATGTTTCCTGCTCTGTGCTAACCAGCAGCCAGATGTTGAGCTTTGCAGAAAACCTCTTCCATCCTTCCTGCCACCCCTGCCAGGTCCCACCGCATCCCTCTCTGCAAAGGGCATCACTGGACCATCCTGATAGCAGCACCCAGCACCCTTCGGTCTCTCCTGAGAGTGGGTTTTGGGTGAAGAACAGTGGGTTGGGGGCTGGACTCCAAGGTGGTATATGGGGCAATAGCTCCTCCAAAGGGTTTACGCATCCTTAATCCATCAGCAGGATTCGGCAGGAGGCTGACCGCCTCTGCTGACCGCCTGCATGTAATTAGACCTGCGAGTGCACCTCTGGCAGGTCATTTTATTTCCCTCCTCCTCATATGTTTTTTATAGCCCCACTGGCAAAGCATTTGACAGCTTCACAACCTTGAATGTGTTCAGCTGTGGGAGGGAGGGCAGAGCTGGCGTCTCCATTTCACAGCAGGGGCAGAGGAAAAGGAGGAAAGCCGCTGGGGAAACACAGGCCAAAACAGAAAATGGACTTGGATCCCCCTAAATCTAAAAAGCCACTCTGCTAAAACAAGGGATAATCTCCCTCGTGGAGGCCAGCTACCATTACCAGCAATTAAACATCTCGAGTTTGTTGTTTGCAAGGCTCTGGCACGGAGGAAGCCATGGAAAATGCTGTGCAGTGGTGGAGGGAGCTCCGTAGCCCACGGTATGCAGCTGGGGTACGGCTCTCCACGCACGCACAGCGGTCACCAGCGCCCTGACCCTGCCAACAGTCCTTCCTCCCAAGCCCAATTTCATCTTTGGCTGTTCTCAGCCTTTTTGGGTTTCTTTTCCACAAGCATTGCAATACAACTGATAACATCGCTGCTGCTTTGCAGGGCGCCCAACGCAGAGCCTTTGTAAGGGCTCCTCGAGCAAATTTGCATCCGTGAACACACACCGCATGACGTCAACAGAGAAAGAAAAGGAAAGAGTACAATTTATGGATGCTTTACTCCTATAGATAGTCAGTTCCCAGAATATCCTTAAAGGAAAAAACTTTCATTGCTTCCTCTTGACAGTATTAGATGCGGAAAGCCAGTGCCTGCCTCAGATGAGCAGACAGGCAACTCATCTGCTGTGAAGGGGATGGGAAGCAAGGTAAAAGAAGGGAGAAGCCGACCCTTGAAAGTCAACAGCATCAGCCACTTATTTGAGGACAGGGATGGTGGGAACCCCGTATCCTTGCCTCTGCCGCGCTCCCTGGGCCAAGCACAGCCCTCCGCGACTTCGCTGTGGGCTGCGAGGGTACATCCTCCACGCTTTGCTTGCCCTTTCCACGCAGCAATGGCTGGAGTCACCACCCTGGGCACCTTTGTCCCTATCGCCTCGCCAGAAGACGGACACGATGAGCCACGGCAGTTGGGTCAAATTCGGTCATCTGAAGGTGGCAGCGGGGGAGGATTTACAAGCGGGGAGGGTAGAACAAATTAAGAAACTGTAATTAAGCACTGCCACGCATAGCATGGATGCTCTGAGACACGTGATGGAAAGCTGCAATTTCCTCCTTGGTCACCAGCTCTCACATCAGCGCCGAGTCCAGCTCCGGGTACAGGACACTTCCCCCTTGCCTGCTCAAGGGGACCACAGATCTGAGGCTGTGTGCTAAAATAAAATGAAATGGTAGATGACTGACTGATCCTGCCTATAATACAAATGACTTGCTAGAGACCAGCAAGAGATTTTATTTCCTAAAAACATTCACAGCCATCCTAGGAAGGGTAATTCCCATTCGTCAACTTGAGTTTTTCCTGGCAGTACCTTCTAATCTCTTGGCACCGGTTTGCAAGTTAAAGCAAACAGATGTGTACGTTTGCAAATCTAACTCATGCACGCGAGTCAGGTGTGAGAGCTGATCAAAAGCCCCCTAACAAATGTCAGGACTGTATTTTGATGACAAATTAAGTTTTGATTAATTCTTTTAAGTGATCCATTTCCTCAGAAGATATCAAACATTCATCAAAAATTTGGGAACAAATTTGTCCAGGTTTTGCTCTGTTGCATTTTGTTCTCTCCAGAAGAAAAATCCAAGTTTTCCCTTGGGCAAAACCCTTTTTCTTTTAGCTCCAGCACAGCGTCATCTGCGTATGCCATCACTAAACTGTGTTCTATGAAGTTAGAGAGATCAGAACAAATCTAACAGAAGCAGCAGCATAAAGCTGATTTTTTTTTAGATCACCTTTTTTCCCCAAGCACTCCCACAAACGTTTTCTATTGACCTCATGACAACGTATCTACCTGAAGAGCAAAGCTTGCATGAGATATAACGTGTTGTTTCAGTGACTGCCAGGTACCCCATGAGAACTTCCCACCTTCTCCCACCGAGCGCCGGCCCCGTGGCAGCGACCCGGCTAAACCCGGCTGTAGCCTGATGGACGGGGCGAGGAGGACGGGTCCAGACCAGCTGCCTAGATGCGTGTCCCCGCTGCTGGCCGTGGCAGCAGAGCCCGGCACCGGCTGATTTACAGGATCAGCTGCCCGGAGCTCCCCGCGTTGCCTCATCGCCTCCGCTCCCCGCGCCGGCACGGGGCAGCGTCGCTCCTCCCGGTCGTGCTCATGCACCGACAAGGATACCGGGCTCCGAGGTTCTCTCCTAGCAGCACCTCTGGTACAAGCTACGGGATCAAGACAACATCAGCCGTGGATGTTTGGAGGTGCCACGTGGCACAGTGCCATCCATCTACATGGACTGGACGGGACGTAGCGCTCCATAATGTCCTACCACCCAGGATTAGGGACACCCCACAGCGTGTGCACAAACCCCTTCTCCTCACCGGCTTTACTATTTGCTCCTCCTTACAACCCAGCCAGGCACTCTGTGGGGGGGAGGAGGGTGTTGTGTAAAGCCCGCGGCCCCAGGGGAGCCTCTGAATTCCCCATCAGCAGCCAAGTCCTTCGGACAAGCTTCTCCGCACGCAAAGCCGCTGGGACAACCGAGGGCGTTTGTCAGCAGGATTTCCCTCCCCGTAATTTAAGGCAGGCGGGTGCTTAGGGAGGCTACAGCCTGCCTTCCTACCATAAAAATCCCATCATAACTCTCTAACAACCGGCCAACTCGTTAACACCCAGGTACACGGGGCTATGCAAGCAGTCACATACTCAGGCACTACAAAACAGTTCCTAAACCACGGATGAAAAAAAAAAAACCCAGAAGAGACAACCAGAGAGTTTGGGAGAGCAGGGGGTGAGCTGCTGCCGGTCCTGCGGTTTCCCATCTCCTGGATCCCTCTTCCCGCAGCCATCGTGAAAGGTGCCTGGAAGAAGGATCCTCTCCTCCTCCTGCTCCGAGAAGCCGTGCTTTAAAGTAAGCGCCAAGTAGGCTGCAAACCTGTCTGGGCAGCTGCAGAGCCCTCGGGCAGAGCTCCTCCCTTCTGCCACCATCACCTACTGCTCATCCTCACTGATGCCGTTCTGGGTTGGAGGCGCACGCTCACAGGTTCAGTGGCAATTCTGGCAGGAGATGCCTTAATTTGTCACAGGCTTTCTCAGTCCATAAGGGGGACCATGTTTGAATCTGTGCCATGCAAACATTGTCTTGTTGCAAAAACAACGAGCTCAAAAATGTCTCCTGGACCCCACAGCTTGATGGCCTTCACCTCCAGGCTATGCAAACCCCTCCAGGACTTAAATATTTGGAAGGGGCAACCCTCCAAGACATAGCTTTTGGATTGTGTGTGTGTAAAATGCTAGGGCTCTATCTTCTACCCCTTAATTCAAACAAGTATCTGTTTTACCCAAGATATTTTCTTTTTTTTGCTTACAGAAGTCACTAAAAAAAAAATCCGTTATATTGGTGATTTTACATCACCTGGTCTGTCCAGCAGCAAGGTGCTCAACACTTTGGACCTCAATTTATCTTTCTACTTTATTCAGAACCATCAAGGGGAAACTGGATGGTACAAAACTTGAATCTAAAAAGCAATGGGACCACTTCAGAAATACCAAACAAACAGTAATTTCCCTTCTCCCCAGGGTTCACATCCTCTACAGATCCATCTCGTGGAGGCTTCAGAGCCAGAGGAGCAGCAGTGAAAAACGGAAGAGCAAGACAGGTCTATATTTCAAACCTACTTATCTACCATTGAACAAATCCGGATGCCTGTGAGAAGATACAAATTTTTGCCTGAACGGGGACTTCAGAATTTGGCCAACGTTGCTTTTTGGAGAATACCAGAGGAATTGAGTCTTTAGGAAAGCTGGGCAGTTCCCCCCTTAAATCAGTTATCGCTGCAACCCAGAAACAGCTGAGACATGCGAGTCTAGTCACAGCTGACATCCTAAAGACTCAACACTCAATTAAAAAGTCAGCTAAGTTTTACCAGGCTAGGTGACAGAAATAATTTAGTCAACTTAAAAGGGGAAGGAAGGAGGTGGCGGGGGGGGGAATCTTCGGATCAGCTACAAGCCTGCATAGGCAGCATCGAACATCCTGACACCAGGAAGGAAGGGGAGGTTGGAAAAATGAATCTAGAAGACCCAGAGACCAAATGTATTTATAGGATACACCCAAGCCTTGCTGATAGGGGAGGAATGCACCCATAGTCACCATATTTTATAGGCAGGGACTCATTTAAAACAGAATCAATGGAACCTACAGAAAGATAATTGTCCTCCCCTTTCTTCTGCTTTTATTTAAAATACTGGAAAACAGATAACAATCCTTAACTGCTAGCATATAGAAGAACAACTGCCATTTTATAGCATTTTCTGCCTGTGCTGTTACAGCCTGGAAACATTTCTCTACTAAAAAGGCCAGGGAGCCATTAAACATTTAGTGTGGGATCCTCTTCAAAGACAGCATCCCTGGAAGGACCAGCATGTGGAAGATCCTCCTGTAACATTCAAATTACTCCTGCCTTTCTTCCAAGATACCTGGATGATCATCTGTGACCACCGAACCATCACTGGTTGAAGATACACCTGCTCTCCATGTACCTAACACCCGTGGGTACAGACCGAAGGGTGCATTTAAAGCTGTCATCTGCTGTCAGCCAGGAACAGGAGCACCCCAGAAACCCAGCTTGGGGTCTCAGCTCTATCGCATGCTTTCTACACGCCAGGGGAAGACAGATAATTAACGCGTTTCAATGCAGCGAGGTGTTTTTGAAAACCCGTAAGTTGTCTGGCTGCACTTCCAAGTGCCTTTTGAAACTGGTGCACCAGCTCCTCTGCGCTTCATCCCCCAGGAACGGGGGAAACGCGTGCCCCGATGAAGGGAGGACACGCCACTGGAAACGGCTCCAAAACTCTGACGATGCTCAGATACTGCCAAAACGGAGCCACTGACAGTCGGCGAGAGCCGGGAGCGCTGTCTGCTCCCATCCGAGACAAGCCGCTTCCCTCCGCCTGCTCCCCTCCACGGCGTCTGCCTTCAGACTGCGATCGCCCTTGTCCTTCGTGCAGAGAGGCCCCGAGGTGCCACCAACACGTACAAAGCAGACGAGAGCAATCCCGTGGTCGGAGTCCAGGAATAGCCGAATTAGGAGCCGGGAGGCCCTCGACACCGGACCGCAACAGCATCAGGTATCAGGGCGTTTGCAATATTGGAGGACCCCTGGCATTCAGTTGGGCATTTATCATATGCCCTACAGATACTTATAACTATGTAACCACCCAGACTTTTAGCGAGGGCAGGGCAGAGGTCCACGAGGCATTTTTCCAAGTGGTTATGCTGCTTGGATGGGAGACAATCAGAAATCCCCCAGAGATTTGCAAGAATGCTCATAGGGCTTCTAAGATTTATTGCATGCACACAATGCAACCGAGATGCTTAAAATGAAACATTCTTTGCATGATTATCCAAAGAAGGTAGAAGGGGGAATATTAATTACAGGAAGAGGCTACGTTCAGCTTTTATTCCAGTAAAAGTGAAATCTAGGCAATTGATTTACTTCATTTTTCCTTTATTCTTTGGAAGCACAAACAACACACGGTTTTGGCTGGACGTGAACTGCAGCTTCCGAACACTCCCAAAGCTCCAGGTGAGGAACGACATCTGCCCTGATGCTCTGAATTAGCGCCAGCTGGTAACACTTCACTTTGCCTGCTCTGAGCATGGGATCCTACGTGCGGCATCCTTCAGAGGGACACCTCATGGAAGCTACCAGGAGAAAGAAAATCTCCCCCTCTGATGGGGACACAGAGCAGTGCAGAGCTGAGCACGCACCCCCGGACACGGGATTGCTTTCTACCAAGGCTCTGCTGCCTGCAAACAGCCTCCGATCCCTGCCGTCAGTGCCCAGGGTTGCAATCCAACCCAGCCCTTGCCTACCGTAGGGCGAGGATAAATCCAACCCCGCGCTGAACACTCATAGAATCACAGAATCATTAAGGTTGGAAAAGACCTCTAAGATCATCAAGTCCAACTGTCAACCCAACACCACCATGCCCACTAAACCATAGAATCATAGAATCATAGAATCATTAAGGTTGGAAAAGACCTCTAAGATCATCAAGTCCAACCGTTAACCCAACCCCACCATGCCCACTAAAACATGTCCCTAAGCTCCTCATCTACATGTCTTTTAAATACTTCCAGGGATGGTGACTCCACCACTTCCCTGGGCAGCCTGTTCCAAGGCCTGACTCTCGTCCCCACCCCCGGCTGTCCTTCCAAAGCCAACAGCATCACGGCATCTCTACTCTCTGCAACAGATGCTCAGCAGAGCTGACGCTGGGCTCACCTTGAGCTGTGCTAACAGACGAGCAGCCAGCGTCCCGAGCGGGATGGCTGAGCTTCCTAGCAGCCAGGACAGTGAGTTTTAAAGGCCAGTTTCTTATTTTTTTTTTTATTTACAACCCAACTCAGTTACCAGCAGCACAAAAAACTCCAGTCCTCCTTGACAGGAGCCAGTGGTCCCCCTGCTCCTGCTGGGGAAACAGCCTCTGCCCCTTTCAAAGCATCCTCACCAGGCACTCCTCCTCCTCCTCCCAGGTGGGAAAGTCTTTTTGAATCTGCCAGCTAAAAACCTCCAGGCCGATTCTCAGCATAAGTTTGTGGTGGGGCCAGTTGCTTTTCAAGGTGTTTGAAGGGCTGTGCGCTCTCTCACACCCTGCACACATCATGCACAACGTGGCACCGGGGTCAGCTCGTGCTGGAGGACCATGGGGAAAGCGGATAGGGCAGACTGCACTAGGAACCCATTCAGATGCAGACCACCTCATCGGATCCCAAAATTTAGCTGCTTCTGGCCATCACAGCAAACTCGCAGGAGTGGGAACACCAGGACTTGCACTTTCCAACCTGTGCCAGATCCGTCCCATGGGGACTTGGCAAGAGTTTGGCATAAGCAGTCTAAAATGTTGCAAGAAGCTATGGAGAAGGTGACGATTTTGCCGGGAGAACGAGTATGTCCTGGCTGCTGCCGGCTGTCTAGCCAGCATCTCCCTCTCCCAGGCCTTACTGCCTCACCCCACGTATTTCAAATTCCTTTAAAGGTCTTGACTACTGAGCCAGTTTTCTGAGATGCTGGGAATCTCCATCACCACCAAGTCAGGAAGAACCACAAACGGGTCATACCTTAAAAACCCAAACCAGACTTGCTCCTAAAGCATTCCTCCGGCATGAGCACGGATTATCCTCAGACAGAATCAACAGGACAGAGAAGTGTTGAGAAAAACAGGGCACAGACAAAAAGTAACATGACTGGCAGCGAACAGGGTCACACCGTGGAGTCACTAGCAGACTCAGGAATTACCTTCCATGGCCCTTGGCTGAGTGACTCCTCGTGCTCTTTGCCAGCGAACCACAAAGCACGCATGCAAAGGAAGGAGATCTGAAGAACGCAGCAACGGCTTGTTTGCGTTTCTGCTCACTGCAGCTGGATGTTGCTCAGAGGCAAAGTTGATGGGGACTTGATTTATTTATTGGATGATGTACGCAATTCAAAAATATGGCACTGAACCCAGAGTTCTGCAGAGCCTGTTTAAAGACGAACATAAATCAAAAAGCACGGCGGAAAACCCAAGAGCCATGCGAGCTCTCACTGCACGCCACCTCCACCTGTTACCTTTTCATTTGCCCCAAACTCATCAAGAGCTGCGGTTGTCCCACTTTGCAAACTGCTCCTGCCTCGAGCTGCTGCTGGGGCTCAGCCCCACGCGCCCACTCCCACGCGCTGGTGGACTCCTCCTCCTGCAGCACTTGCACAAACCCATCTTCACGCAACGCTACGGATGAAACGCAGTCTGACTCATCCCCCACAGCAATTGCAAACATCAAGGAAAAAGGTAAACCAAGACACTCAGTCTTTTTTTTTTTTTTTTTTTTTTTCCCAAGGATAATTTCCCAGCATTGGCTTCTGGCTCCTGCGCACGGCGCAGGAATAGTGGGTTCTGCTCAGGCTCACCCCATCGGGTGCATTAGACCAGGGGAAGGAAAAGCCACTTCAGAAGCTTTACTGCTGACGTGTATTTATATTTTACATCAACAAATCTCTTCATTTTTAATAACATTGCCATCTCACCTATGTAAAATATGTATTAAAATTAAAACCCATAAAGTTTGGGTCTGTCGCTGTAGGTTAAGTAAACATGACTTCAATTTGCCGTTAGTCCTATAGCGAACGCTCAAATTGTTCACATTATTCAGCCAACCCATTTTATATTAAAAAAAGAGAACCTACAGCAGAATAACACAATTCATGCTCAGAATACGTGACTAGGCCACGAGCTTTCCTCACTCACAAGGGCTGACACAGAAAATTGCATGCCTACCCCAACAAATCCATGCCACGGAATTGTAAGCAAGTTGGCTGCAGGTCTTTCATCTGGAGAGGGGTCTCTTGGTTCTGGATATCTGCCAGTTTGTTGCCAAGAAATATAAGCAGCCCAGAGCCCAAAATTAAGTTTTCCCTAGCTGGTCAGAAGATACAATCCTACACAACAATCCTACGACTGGATCGGGGGCTGAAGCAGGTGAAGGATGTGCTAGAAGATGCAGTTCACCTCTTCCCCTCGGCTATGCAAACTGATCATCCCCTGATGTTTTTGTTGGCTGCACGAGGTTGTTAAGAAGAACAGGCACATGACAGCACCTTGCCACACCGCCACAGGCATTCACCTGTGTAATTTGGACTCAGCTGCTTCTCTATCCTGAAACAACCAACACATTAGCAATGACGATCTGGGGATTATGGCAGCGTTACGTGGAAAGGGCAGTAGGAAGTTTATAAGATTAAACTCCTTTCAAGTGCAATACACACATGTGAGCAGGAGTCTTTCCAAGGGAAAACATTACTTCCAACTTCTTACCTACGACGGAGGGGAGAGTCTCTCTCCTCCCGCCAAGGCCGAAATTTAAGACTAATCATGGATTAAGCTACAAACGGAAATTCTTTGTCCGTGCAAGGTTTAAATCTGTGCGGACCTACAGCTGTTCCACGACAGTGTAAAAACAAGCCCCGTCCATCATTTCCTTCCAGAGAAAGCCCAAAGCAACAAGTCAAGTCTTGCTCTCCATAAATGAGCTGGAAACATAATAAATATTATTAAATTCCATCAGACACTACAAACTTGAAAGCCTTGTCTGGGGGAGGGGGTAATTTCTGACATAGGCATGATTGATTACCAGTAGAGTTAGGAATGCGATGCTTGCTTAATAGAAGTAAAATACATGTATTTAAGTCTTCCTCCTCACCAGGAAACTGCAACACATATGGCTCTGTCTCGGTGCGATAACTGTGGTGACCATGAGCTACTGAACAAGGGCTCCCCAGCAGCAAGGTAATAAGTAGATCCTGACCGGCACCATTCGCAGCTTAGTAGTCATCACTGCAACGTGACAGATGAGCCCTGGCAATTGTACATCTCCAAAAAGTGGAGCAGAAAAAAATGCACACAAAACCACACCATGCATAATGATGCTAGCGTGCCAAAGGACCTTGTTTTGTGTTGCTCCTGTGTTTGAACCGAAAAACACCTTTGTGTGCTTGCACAGAGGCAGGTTTTAATACCTGCTTGGATATCCTTTAGTGCTTTCACACCATTGCCTGGATCCTCAGGCAGAGATCACTGGAAAAGCTCCATGGACAGCAAAGGCAACATCAAGAGCAGAGTGCCAAGTTGTGCCCAAAAAGGGGGTGCTGGGGCACCGCGATCCCTGCCGCTCCCAGTGCCGCGGCACACAGCTTGCTCTGCATCCTCTGCTACGTGTTGTTCTTACCTTGCTCCTTTCTTGGCCAGTTCTTCCCGACAGCAGTGCCGAAAGCACAAATCCCTCTCCAAGGATGAAGCTGGTGAAGTTCCATAACTGAACATGACGCCAGGACTCCCACGCGCTCCCCGGAGACCAGTCGAGCCCAGCCCTTCCAGCCCGGCCACTTCCATGCGCTGCTTCCACGAGTCTAAGGTTTCTAAGAACTGGCCCCAGATGCTTGGAAGCTCAGGATGCAGCTAAAACAGCTCATGTGGCCTTTAGCCTGGAAGGGCTGAGAAGGACAGGAGAAACCAAGCTGGGGTCATTTAACATCAAGCCCACGAGCCTCCCATTTCAGCCGAGCTTGGGGAACGCAGCTGCAGGGAAGCAACACGAGGGTTAACGCCCCTTCCCTGCTCGGCAGTGAAGCTCTGGGAAGGGAGGAACAAACGTGGAAAGCCTGGTGGTGTGGGCTTCGAAAGCCAACTCCTGCAGCCAGAGGTTAGAGCCAGGGATAAAGTCGCTAACTAAGGTCCTGTTTTCTACTTGGCCAAGGACCTGCTGTGCATCCTTGGTCAACAAGGTGCTCTGTCTCAGGAACAGAGATAATGGAGATGAAAGATACTGCATGCATGCAGCATTATTAGCTCGGTTCACAAGTTGGCAGGAAGAAATGCAGGTCCTACCCTTGGTAGGGCAGAGGGTAGGCGCGTATAGCCCGCTCTGTGTATTTTTTTTGGTCTGTAATCGTACTCCGCTGTCATTAATACTGTACATCCAATCTGAGGCTTTCCTGATGTTTAGAGCCCAGCCACAGCCTCCTTGTTGTGTACACGAGGTTCTCCCCGCTGTTCTCGATGGCTCAGCAAACTG
>NW_009229047.1:55984-56832 GCF_000690835.1 Fulmarus glacialis | reverse complement strand
AAGAGATTCATCTGGTATGCAATTGCAAACTGAAACTTGGTCATATTTGCAGGTTTGGCTGTTGGGACACCAACTGGAGGTGGCTTGAAAGGCTTCTGGAGAGATGTTTGCAAAGGAGAAAGGACGGGCTGTTGAGTCAAGCGAGAGCATGTTACACCAGAGCCAGGTCGGGGTGAGGTGCAAACCACACGCTCGTGACCTGCTTTTACACCAGTTTTAAGCATCAGGTCTCAAAGAGAGAACATAGCGGGCATTATCTAAGTTAGCTAGTCAGGAGCCTTCTGCTTTCCCTGGACGATGACTGATCAAACATGGGCACGTGCCATCGCTCCTGCCTCCGAGCTGGGCGACACATTTCACCATTTCAGAGTACAGAGCTCACTCACAAACACAAAAAATACCCACATTCATCAACAGTATCTTTACCTACGTGAATAAATCCATTCCCATACAAACATCTGAGGAGAAAAGAGCAAAACAGCGTTGGAACCAAAACAGCTCATAAAAACACCCAGGAACGGCCCCTGCTATAGTACGTCCCTGGCAGGCTCCATCATGTGGACCTTTGGAGTCCTTTTTCCCTTGGGATTCCCTTGGTCCGGCAGGATAAGCTCCTCCAAGAGCCCCATTGCCTTTGCAGTTAGGCATGAAGCTTCCCCAAACATAAGTCAGCCTACCCATTTTTATTTTTTTCACAGACACCAGAAAACGGATTGGGTGAAGAGATTTGAGAGACAAACACCTCTCGGGTATCCTAAGCTGTGGCCATTTGTCATCATAGACAAATATACCAGGGTGAAAGGCACCGTGAGAGCCACGCAGAGCTTTGTGGAAGATCTGAAGGTCTC
>NW_009229047.1:23354-55967 GCF_000690835.1 Fulmarus glacialis | reverse complement strand
GAAGGTAGAGATGAAGGGGAAGAGAAATGACCCAGAAACAGAATGTTTCTGGGTTCTCTTCCAGGAACAAGACTACACCATGACTCCTCATATCCCCTGTTTTCTAGGGACACACATACACATTTTTTTTTCCAAATTAATATATCTAGGCTTCGATTAACCCCAGGAAATCTCAGCATTTCGGCTACCATCTCTCTCAGAAAGCGCAGCGATCTTTCTTTCTAGATTTCCTCCACTGGCCCAGCAGCAGGTTGCTGTTAGCTCGTCCTGGGCTACGTCAGTGGAGGCTAAAAATAGTTATCCTTTAAGGAAATCCAAACACTGCAATCTCCTCTTTCACTCACTACCTAATTAATAGTTTCCAGGTCACCCTGGCTTTCTGAGAACATCTGTTTGTTTTCACTACGTTCAAGGAAAGTCAAAGCTGGCCTGAAAGGGGAATACGAAAGCGCGTTTAACGTTTGCACAGCCTCCCTTCCACAGACGTATCCGGACGTTGGGGCCTTCGAGTAAAAAACTGCATCCACAAAGGCAAATTCATGACTGCAAATCTACAGCGCATGCGTTCGTAGTTCAGAGACGCCTATCGACCTCTGCAGTCACTAGGAGCGAGTAGATTACCCGCAGGCGATTTTAGGACCATTTTTGCAAAAATACAGACGTAAACGCAATTGCCTAAAAAGACACCAGTGAGTTGCTTTAAAGCCTTTGGTGCCATCGTATGAGGAAGTTGCACTCAGGCACATTTTTGTCATTTGGTTTCTACACGTGGGTGAGACTTGAGTCAGCACGCGCATACACAGGAAAGGACCTTTCTTTTTGTTTAAGTGAGGTTTGCACGTATCCAGTCCTCGCGTTCGTGGCAGGACACGGCGCATTCATCTGGCTTTGTACGGACTTGACAAGAGGCAGAACACCGGGTGGCTCCGCGTTCGCCACACAGGCTGATGGCATTGCTCCTATGCAGAAACACTGCTGTGACCCAGCACCCCAGCTTCCCTCGGCTCCAGATCTGCACAAAACAACACGCAAAGCAACTGCAGCAGGAGTGTTGGAGGTACGTGGCAAGAAAGAGACACCGGAATGGGACAACAGACGTTGCTGTTAATAAAGACGGAAAATCATGGACAAACTGCTCCAGACAGCAAAGGCTGGAGAAGCAAGGAGGAGTCAACAGCATGAGGATGGGCAGAAGGAAGCACAGGGAGATACAGCCCCCAAAGGCAGTTTCTAAACGAAGAGCAATGGGTAATAAAATGAATGGAGGCAGGGAAAGGGCTGGAAGATGGAGGAGATACGACTGTTCTGGCGTTCTATACATCCAGGGACAGAGCCCGGCACCAGGAGCTTCCCCGGAGTCTGTCAGCACCTTCAACCCAGACATCACTTCACAGCACAGCCCTGATGCAACTCCCAAGCTGTAACGCAAACAACACGGCTCTGCGGCTCAGATCCCAGCTCATCCCCAGCCATGGCCAAGGATGTACATTCCTCCCCACTGCCTGCCAGAAGGCAGCGCACTGGCTGGGGCGGGAGGCGCTGACAGAAATTAAGCAATCACTCATTATTCTTCGTTGTCGGAGCACTGTTCCACCCAAGAACACCAAGTTCTTGGGTGACAGGCACTGGAGGGACCTTTAGTAGCTTCTCAAGTGACATCAGCTGTGCAAGCGCTCACAGACAAGCAGAAACAACAGAGCTTTGCGTGTCCCACTGCACCTTGCACCCGCACGCTCCGGGAAGGATGGGTTTGCCCGTGTTCGCTCTGCATCGGGGTGAAGCCAGCATTGCAGTTCAGTCCATTACTGGCACCCACTTGGGCTACGTCATTCCCTCCTCCCTGCAGAAACTTTTTCAAGCAACAGGAGCAAATAGACAAAACCAAGACACAAGGCCAACTGCGCAGCTTTGCTGTTTCTCCAGAGCTGCCGACCCCTGCTTGTAAGTCAACACGTGGGCTACCCCATCCTTCCCTGCCCCCCAGTTCCCCCTGCACTGGGACGGTGGGGAACTTGCAAGAATAGACTTTGGGTTGCAAGAATAACCCTGCTTAAGCTCCGAGGTCCTGGGAGGTGATATTGCAAAGGGTAGGTACATCTCAGGAGTAATTAGCAGGTTACCCTCCACAGGGCTGAACATTAGTTTTAATGTCATTTTCTTTTTACTTTATTAAGTAGACAGAACAACCAAGACTTGTATTTAACCTCTTTTATCCTCAGTTTTATGCTTTAACATCACCCCCTAGACATCCCAGTGCCTGGCTCTGATTTCAGAGCCCCACTGCTAAAGACATGGGAAGAACAAGCGCAGTAGCACACAGAGCAGCGTCACTGCTATTTGCTCCATTTCAAGAGAAGCTATATTTAAAAGCCAAACCCAACGTGCCATTCTGTTTATCGTGGGCAGATGGAATAACACGCGGCGCCTGGAGCTGCCCAGGCTGTGGGACAGCGTGCGTGGTGGATGCACGGAGGCAGGCTTCTACGATGGATGCTGTGAACTGCAGTGCAACTTGGACGCTAGTTAGCCACAGGGCCATTTACTTGGCTGTACTCATTTTCCACAGGTTTTCTCAAGTATTGGATAGTAACATTAATCAACAATGCAGCAACCCACCAAAATCGTGAAACCTTCATTTAACAGTTTTCCCTAGCACTGGTGAGACCACAGCTGAGCCCTATGCTTTCAATTCCAGACCAGCACATACAGTCAGGATGAGTGCCATGGAGCAAGAGCCCTTGCATCCTAACCACACTGCCCAAACCACAGCAGGGATCCTCTTCAACCACGAGAAATACTTTATCTTGGAAAATAAGGAAATCTCGTGGATGCACTCAAATAGCTTAAACTGTTGTCCTAAAGCGCAATGAGTTGCACGGTTCACAAAAGCACATCCTGACCTTAATACACTCGCTGGCTTGCACCACAGTTGAGATCTGAATCTGCCCTTCTCGCATTTTAAGAGCATCTAACTTGTGTGCACTCAAGTCAAGAGCAAAGTGACCATGGACCTCAATTAGCAAAGGATGGGTCTTGTCTGGGGGCGACTGCTCTTGAGAACAGGCACAAGGGAACGAGCATCCGGGAAGTGCCACTTCCCCAGATCAAAGCATGAATTAAATACTAATTCATTCTCACGATGAGAAACTATGGCTGAGAAAGCACCCATGATGTGGAGATTGGCCCTGTAACTCACAATCAGGCAAATAATACAATGAGATTCACTGGCTTATTCAAGGGGTAAGAGAAGGTTGTCTTTTCATCAGGAGTGAAAAGCTTTTGATTTGTTTTCCCCCCTCAGCAAAGGAAAAACAAAAATAATCCTTTAAGTTCAGGTCAACCAAAATGCATGACCAATCCCTTCGTTTTGGTTTGGTAGTCTAGATAATTTTTCCCTTTTGCAAAAAGGATTACAATGCAGGCAAGTTATGAAACGAAACGTTACTCCAAAATGGAAGAACATGAATATTTCATTCCGAAAATGTTGAAACAAAACATAGCTGCCCTTTACAAAAAGATTAGCTACTAGTGCCAATTCAGTAAATAGTTTCAGTCAACCCCAAAATTGCATTTCTCGGCAAATAAACTATTCATCCTGAAAAAGGTTGCCCAGATCTACGCAGACTCCAAAAACAAAGCACTCCACTATTTGAGCTCAGAGCAAGTCTCCATCACCGCAACCATGCTAATGACTTGGATCCCCTCCGAACGTTCCAAGGCATTACGTGGAAACATATTTTTAAGAACAACTTTGATAGAAGTGATTTGCTGGTGCTAAGTTTTGTTCTTAGGAGGAAAACAAGAGAAGTAATGGTATTTTGCTCCTTTATTCAGGAAAAAAGGGGGGTGGGAGATGGGAATTTTGCCAGGCACCCATACTAGGCACTTAAACAGGTTAAATGATCCACGTAAGCAGAGATACCGGTTCTGAAAATGCATGACCCCATTACCTGGCTATTAATATTTCTATATTGTCCTCCGCTTTGCCAGCCCATTTTGTGGGCTTTCGTAGTGGAAAGAATTGAGGGATTTTTATAGTGGTGGCTTCACAGAAACAAGCCCCAGCAGATGCTAATGGCAGAACCGTAGTCCCATTTGGGTTTGGTTTGTTATGGGTTTTTTAATAGTGCTGACAACAAAATCCTTTCATCTTCTGGGAAAATAGCAAATGGCCTCTAATAAAAGAGCAAACCCATGACCCTGCCAATTAAAGTCCTCCAAACCAGGCGTCTCAGCTCCCTGCAAGTCGAGACTTTTCCTCTGTTCCCAGCATCGCTTCTGCTCGGGCAGAGTCCAAGAAGAGAGGAACCAGCACCCAAAATTCACTTACTACGTAGCAAAATAAACATGCACATCCATACCCAGCAAAGACCTGCTTCTACGCGAAGGCAGCTCTCAAGAGATGACACATGCGGACATCAGCAATAACAGGAACTGCTCTTGGCCCTTCTTGAGGAACAACATCCAAAAATTAAAGCCAGCAGAAGCAGCGCGACTCGAAGTTCACGCCATCCAAAGTCGGACTTGACCTGCACAGATCCAGCATTTTTTATGAAAATACTGCCCAGAAGAAACACAAGAAACAAAATACTCACCCAAAACCCTAAGGTTTGAAAAACTAATGATTAAACAGGAGCTGAAAAAGTTTATACCTGAGGCTTAGGTCTTCTGTCTATCAGGGAAACTAAACTAAGTATTACTGTTCCAGATAGGGAAATCTGCACAGTGAAACTTAAATCACATATACAGCCAGCTCATGACTGAGGCAGCAAGAACAGCAAGAACCACCCTCTGCTCGAAGAACCATACAAATCTTCCATTTAACCTAGTTTAGTCATCTGAGCTAAATCATTTGTGCACATCTCTGTAAAGAGGGGACTGAGAGATAGCAGAAGACAAGACTTCTATGCTGCCAGTGCCCCAGCCCTCCAGCGAAAAGTTTTCTCGGGAGTCTAACGCTGCTGTTTGCTTTACAAAAAATGTCTTGTCCCTAAGGAGGGATCCCCACACTGCACTGCCCAAGCTGTTTAGACCTCCTCTCTATCCTTTTTTCTCCCCCTTTTCCCTCCCCCAAGACTCTCCTACTCATCACTAGCATCAGCTTTCCCAAACTAAGAGGGCTGAGGTTGGAACAAAAATAGCCATCATTTGACATCACATTCCCCAACAATGTGTCTTGGTAATCAGGACAAATCCAGTCTCAGCTCCTGGCAAAGCTCCTCCTGGAAGAAGATGACCTCTCAGACTAGGTCAGCATGAGATGGGAGTTCACTTGCTCCTCAAAACAGAAATGTAAAAAAAAAAAATAATAATAAAAAAAAAAATACCTAGGGTCTTATTCTGTTCACATTTACAACTGGCTCCACGCTGGGGAAATCCAGCTGATTTCCTTGGAGTTGCTCGCAGTTTACATCACCATGAGCACGAGAAGAGTCGGGCCATTCACTGTGCGTGCTTCACAGCACTGGCTCAAGGCCATAATGATCTGATCTCAATCTACATTTTCATTAAGCTTGTGGGTGGTTCAGAGAGAGGGTTTTATTGGGCTCAGAGACAATAGGGTGCAGCTGTGAAGTTTGCATCCGGATCTGAACTTGCAAAGAGTTCAAATCCAGGGTTTTGGGTCAGATCCATCTCAAGCATTAATTTTCTAGATATCAAAATACCACCCTTGGGACCTGCAAAAGCAAGGCCAATTCTGGCGTACAACAGTGTAACAGCATTGCCCTCCATGGGGTCTGTCCTGATTTACACTAGAGGGAGATCAAAATTCATGCCAGGGCAGCAGGGAAGTTGTGCTTTATGTTCATTGCCATGATTTCAGTGGACACAATAACATCTGCTTGCTCCAAACCAGGAAAATATCCTAATGTGCTTCCCATCCATTGGTTATTATTGCCAGAAGAACTCTAAGTGCATTTTAAGCTACTATTTTTGTTTTGGGAAGATATGCACAACTCCTCTGCTTTCACATCCAAATGGTTTTTTTCATCCTCCTCCCCTTCTCCCTGGCAGCTGCTCGTGCTGCATCTGTGCCGGTTGTGTGAACCGTGCGAGCGGTGTGTTTTTATAGCTGGGAACTGGCAGTCGGTGTCCTGGTACCTGCTGTGCTCTGGCTGCTGCTTCGCCGCAGCTCTGCGCGGGTTTAACCAAAGCGTGGCAGGACTCCAATCATTTCACGCTCTATGGAGGTTCAACGCTTTCTTACAAAAGCTTCGTAGGCAGGGACTGAAAATAAAGAAGGGAGGAAATGCAACCCCCAGCTCAGACACAACTTTGCATTCAGCATACCTTGGCCAAACTAAAGGGCGGACGAGCTGGGATAGCTTTCCAGCAACACCCCATGGCGAGGCCACGAGGAAAGGGACCACAGGACCACAGGACCACAGGAGCTTCAATCCAACTTCCAAAGCGATCGACATTCACAGTGCCACGAGCCTTTGGATTCAAAGGGGAGGGAGTAACCGCAGGAACAAGCCCAAGGCTGCTCTGCAACAACCGCCCGTGCTCACGCCGTCAGCCCTTTGCGAAAGGGAGGTAAATGGAATGAGCGTTAAGAGAGGTTTAAGCGGCTGCAGACCTCTCGTGTTTGCCATGAGAAAGGTAGACAGCCACCAGCAAGCAAGTGATGGACAGTAACTGGTCACCCTGCCAGACCAGGCTTTCAAAGGCTTTGGGCACAAGAAGATGCAGGGCAGCTCCTAGCAGCAGTCCCAGCGGATTTTTCCGGGACTCAGATGTTTACCCTAATAATTACTTTTTAAAAATCATGGTAGGTGCACACCAGCATCTTCAAACACTAAGAATACTTTTGAAAATCAGCAATATGACAATATTTAAACCTCTAATTTACCCCTATCAGAGAAGTATGTCAGACAATCCTGATTCTCTCCACACACAAAGTTTTTTGGGGCACGGGGGGCAAGGCTGTGCCCTGCTTCCCACCCTGCCACCTCCCCAGCTGCCGTGGCTCCCAGCTGGAGCCAAGCAGCACCGGTGGGGCCATCAGCTCTTTTGGGAGAGGACTCCCCAGGTCACAAACCTGTCTCACTCAGGAGAACTTCAGTATTTGCTAACTGAAAAGTTTATTTTTAAATGAAAAACTGCCACCTCCTCCCTCTTCACATAATATCTCAAAAAATTGTCTGCTTCAGATTCAGACCCTTTGAGAACCTGAAACCCTGGTAACTAAGAGCATTCAGGCGTCGGTTACTGAAAAGCCAAAAGAAAAATCTCAGATCAGAAACCTGCCAGTTGGTCAATATTTGAGACAGAGCTATGAAAAGCAGCTGCAAAATCTCCACTGAGCTAAGAGAAACTGGTCTCATCTCAGGAAGTTATAAGCAAATCAAAACCTTCTTCTCCTGTAAGCGTACCAGCTTTAAAGTACAGATTCTCATTTAACAGCAGAGTATACGGATTCAGCCGTTTCCAAAGAAGAGTTTTGTCTGTGTATGATTAGACCAGGATTTTCACTTCAAGATATACTAGCTAATATCTAGAAAAAACACAAGCCTCTCATAAGCAAGATGAGGGGATTTTGGGACAGGGGCTGACCACGGCAGGTTTCAGCCTGCCTGGCTTTTCCAGACCTCTGCAGTGGCTGACGGATGCCGCAAGCGGACCCCTCCCCACGCAGGAGAAACGGGAGCTCCAACGCACTGCCCCGTGGACAGCCTGACCTGAAAACTACTTGTTTTGGAAATCCGGAGGCAGGCAGAGGCTTCCAAGCAGTACAGGCTGTTTGCATCTTACCCTGAGGATGAAGGACCAAGAAGCATCGGAGCCAGCATCCCCATGCAGCCAGCACGCTGGAGCTTAAGAAACATGTTTAAAATGAACGACTACTTGAGCAAAGCCATTAATTTCACATTTAGCATTGAAGCATCTGTTATCTTTGAAAGAAACCTCCCAGCAGAAGCACAGGACGATCGCTGACATGACCTTATCTTTCTCATGTGGTGGGATTAGCAATGCTAACGACCACCTCTCCGCACGTGTCAGCTCTCGCTGCACCCCAGCAGTGCTCTCCGGCTCGGGGACACCCCCGGGGAGCTCCGGCACCGTGGCTGCAAGGGGAATTTGGCCCAGTATGTTTAAGTACATTCAGTTTAAAAGGTCAGGTTGAGAACTGCTTGCACACTCTTTTACGTATGGAAATAAGAGGTAAGCACAGCCATTAAGCATGGCTAAAATACATCTTAGTAAGAGATTCTTGGAAAGTCTGATAGTCTCAAGTGTCTTCACCTTTGGCCAAGAGCAAAGAAAGACTCGCTCCCACTTAGTCCATCTCAGTCACAAACAGGGGGCCTTCTACAGCTGCATAAAACCGATGCTGGTGGGAATTAACACACGCAAAAATTCCTGCGGAAAGCCAGTCCATCCCGCCTTACTGCAGGGAAAACAGTGATTTTTTTTTTTTTTTTTTTTTAACTGCCAGATACAGGTTCAAGAGTCAGGGGAGCAGCTGCATTGCTGCCCCCACCACCGAGCTCGCAGGCGACCAGAGACAAATCCCTGCCGGCACCTCCAACTCCTCTCTCAGCCGGAGGAGCATCCGCACCTGGAACCGGCTCTTCCTCCCCTCGGCACGCTGCTGAGGACACCAGCACCTCAGCTGCTATAAGCATTTCTTCTGCTGCCTGATTACCGCTGTTTAATCAGGTATCAGAAAAATAGGAAAATATGCCAGATGAGACGCCTTGTCTATGCCACAAAATGCCCCTGTGATTTCTAATCAAATCACTTGGGAACTGTATCATAGACAGTGATGTACAGAAAAATTTTGTTAATTAATTATCTTGACAACTTAGAAGACAGAAAAATGTACATTCACCAAATAGATCACGCTACTATGACATTTCTATTAAAGTCAGGTTTGTTTTAAACAACACTTGCTAGCAAGGATAGCAAGGGGACACTTTAAAGCAAAGAAACCTCCACAGAGCCCAGGAACAGGAGAATTCAAAGTATTTCTGTACACATCTAACAAAAAAAACCCCAAAACCAACTCAAAGACCTCACTGCCACAGGATCTCATAGAGGCCAAGAGGTAGTGGGACGCAAAAAGATCACATATTTCTGTGTAAAGCAAGAATATTGGGAGTTCTAATATGAAATACTGAGAAAAACCCTGGAGTCCGAAAGAGCTGTACAGCCCCTCTTGCTCCAGAGCTTTTGGTAAAATCTAGCCACCAAGAGTCAAACCCAACTCCTTCCGTCGGCAGGTTACCCCCCCACCGGTTCCCTTGGAGCTGGGGTCCCGGCTGGTGGGGTGGGCTGGGGGCTGAGAGCAGGATTAGGGCTCTAAAGGTGCCAGGTGGGAAGTCCCAGCTCCGCCAGCCCGCTGCAGGGCTGTACAGCCCACGGGTCCTGAAGGGGAAATAAAGGACAGAAATAAAAAGAGAAAAGTCGTCCGAGCGGAAAGAGCAGAACCAAACTGGGCAGGAATTTCCTCCTCTCATTCATTTTTAAGGAACGGCAGCTGGCAAGCCCAGCTGGCCCAAAGCTGCCCACTTTGACCCCAGCAATCCCCCTCTGTGGCCACAAACCTTAAATCCCACCGCGGGGGTATCATACCAGCTTCAAGAAGTGGAGCAAGAAACGGAGCCAGCTACGACGCAGCAGCTGCTCCAGCGCAGTCCCAGGTAGGCAGCACGTTAAGAGCACACACCTGGAGCTGAGCCAGCCCAGCACAGCCAACATCTGGCTTTACTTCGTACTTGCTGTTGATGCTATGATGAGGATACGGAGCACCCACATCTTCCTCTGCATTTATCTCCTCTCAGGATCCTCTCTGCAGCCCCTTGCTTTCAGCTGTTGCATTTTATTTGGTTTGCACTAAAAAGTGTTCTTTAATTAAACGGTCCTTTTTCTGGGTATGTTTCTGATTGTATCATATTTAAACCAGACCCCCAAGTCCAGATCTACATTTCTGACACAAAACAGAAAACTCTCCATAGAACAGTTTCCCAAACCTTAATTACTTTTCTTTATATTATTGCTTTTCTGCTTTAGAGGCCAATACAGGGTCTGGGGACAGAGAGCTTGAAGCTGCAGTTTTGAAACTGTCCACAAAGCGAGGACAACGGCAACACCAGGTTCCTGCCCTATCATTTGGGCAGGTGCTGTTCGGAAGCCACTGATATTTCCTATCTAGTTCAGCCCCTGGCTCTCGAGCTAGGGTGATAAACGGGGCTGCTCAGACATTCCCTTAGATGTGTGCAGTAACTGCACGGAAACCCTCTGCTCTTTCTCCCATCACTTGTGTTTTTACTGTTAAGGTTACCAACTCCCCTTGAACATTTGAGCTGGTACAGAACTTTTCCAGGACGGATAGCAGGTGCAGAGTCAGGGGATTTTACAGTCTGGGTTCTGGAAATCTTAGCTGCAAAACGCATCAGACTGGAGCGCACCGCTTTGCTTGCCTCAAGGCGTTTCCAGAAGAAATAGCCAAGCAAACGGTAAGGAGGCACCGCGGCCTCCCCGCAGCAGCTGCGCAGCGGAAGCCAGCCCTGCAACGCAATTAAAGAGCCGACCTTCCAAAGCCGTCGTTAATTGTCTGCAGGCAAAGGGAAGCGCCGTCCGGCGAAGGAAGTTGGAAGGATTCAGCAGGCTGCTGATGAGCGGATTATGTTACCGTTAGTTCTTAGACTTCCTTCCATAGGGACACTTACATATATTGAAGCCTGCACAAAAAAGCCATGCGCTTTTCAGACTAGCCAGCAGTTAAAACCATAGATCTAAAACTTAGGATAACGGACAGAAAGGCAGATGCAAAGTCCTGTTCAGCATCACTGAATATGGGCTAATAAATCCTTCTTGGAGTTTCCAGGAACCCAGTGCATCTCGATTGCATACCGGTGCTTTTCTTTCCAATACACAGTGTCAACACAATGACATAAGCTAGCACATACATCCCAATACGTGCACCTCTTGTCCAGCTCTTCGTTTCACTTGACTCACCATAAACACGCAACTCCCACTCTTTTGACTTCCACTGTCATTAATCTTTCTCCTTGGGCAAGTTTCAGCAATCGGTTAGTCTAAACCTACAGCAATGAAGTCATGCTCGCGGAGCTGTCGGGGGAACTGACTCAGAGGGGTAGTGACTCACCCGCCTGAGACAAACTTGCAGATCTCCATAGGCTCACTCCTGGATCGAGCTGGTCCGGAGGGCTCTTTTAAGACATTGGCCACTAAAGTGTTTCGTAGAGAGTTTAGCACAGATGCATCGGGAACGCTGGAGAATTAAGCGGCGGCGCAAGACCGTGAACGTGAGCGCACACCAATCTCCAGGCTCGCAGCTCTCTGCCAATACGCCTCAAGACGAGAGGTGAAGATCCATCTGGGAAGACTTCGCTTTTTCTCCTATTCCCATGCTGCTGTCACAGATTGAGGCTAAAGTTAGGAGGAAACCTAGACCGGAGGGGAGCTTCCAGAACTGCTCTTTGGCAGAGCTACCCAGGAGCAGACACACAGTAAGGACAGTTTCGTTTGGCAACCTGCTCGTAGGAATATATATATATATATGTTTTAATACCTTTGGCAAATAAAGGATCGTAAAAAGAAAAGTTGGTTGGCCTTCCTGGCTGGGCAAAGAACATACTTCAGGTTAAAAGATAGACTCTGAATTGAACAGGATGAAGCAAGAAAAAAAACCAAAACGTTTTATCTGCCTCTGAACCTGCCTTATGTATTGCTGGTGCCACAAATCAGTGTCAGGGTGAGAGCACGTTACTCATGGAAAGAGGTTGATCAGCAAAACATAGGCGTGCCACACCTTTAGGGAAACACATTAGAGACTAATATCTTTTCAATCAGGCCCAAAAAACCGTATTTATTAATCTGCTCTCATGACCTGGAATGAATTTCATCCAGCGTAAATCACTAGGTTGACAATGCAAATGAGGCAAAAGAGCAACCACATGTTTCCCCGTGGAGTTGTTCTCTTTTTCCCCCTTTCCCCTTCCCCTTTAATTGCCTGATGCTAACCCCAAAACCTGCAGACTTTCCTTTGCCCCGCAGCTTCTCACTAGCCTTGGGATCATATCAGCATCTTGACAATTAACATGAATTTCTTTCACATGGAGAAGGAAACTGCTCGATGCAGGTCTTCTCTGAAGCACTAAGACAACTCCTAAACGTTAAAATGTACATGTTTTATGTGCGTGCCTAAAAAGCCTATTTCAGCATGATAGATGCATAAAATAAGTTACAGACTGTTAAAATGGTGTCACTTCTGTGTAAAATGCCCATAAAGGTAATTGCCCTGTCCCTTACGTCATGTAAATTGCTTCAAAAGTGCTCCAGGAGGCCAGGGCTTGGCCAATGCAGAGCAGTCCAAGAACGAAAAGCAACTTGCATGGGTAAAGGACGTTTATGGACAAGATCCTAGCAGAAGTCGTCTCCAAGCACATGGCCGTCTAGGATATTCCAGTGGGACAGGGGAACTTGGTGGGCTACACCAAGCCAACCTGCACTTTTGGGGATATGCACTTGGACCCAACACTGCAAGGGGTGAAAGCCCGACAGATTTCTGCGAGAACAGGACTGGTGCTGCAGGCCTGATGCAAAGCATGATGAGTTACTGGGAATGTATCCACTGACGACACTGGGCTTTACACCAGGCACGATGCAGATCTGGAAAGATACTTAGGAGATTCCTATTCTTAGGTATCCACATGCTTTTTGGCATCCTATGTTATGAGGGGTCTACCTGTGTTATTTTTGAGCTATAATACTCCAGAAATCTAGTTCTAAACACATAAATTAATAATGAAGTTATTAGCATAAGGAACTATGCCTTAACGGTGTTTTTCAGAGATTGCCACAGAAGTTAGTAGAATGCTATCGTTTATACTGGGATTTATCTTGCAAAATAACCATACGTGAAAAGGCATTTGCTAACTGAACAACACGTCCACACTTTAATATGGTGGCATTGCAAACACTTCCAGGTTTCAATACTGGTGAAAAAGTCTGTGCAAATGACACCAAAATTTGCCTTTCTGTCAGCATTTGCAAGGTGTTGGTGTATGTTACCGCACAACCCAGACTCTCCATCCAGGAGCAGTCACCAAGGGCAGAGACAGGTGAAGCAATGCCTGTTCATTTCTATTTCCATATCATAAAATAAATGCATACAATGTTTTACAGCATGTAAAACATACTACCTGAACCACAAAAATCTCTGCCTTGGGGAGCTTAAAATATTAAAAAAACATGCTTAAGTAAGCTGCCGGCGAGACAGAGGAGGGTAGAGGTGCTTTAACTGCTGCGTCAAGGCATAGCTGCGTCAGCGGGCAGTTGTGCTTCATCCTGGAGGCAACTCTAGACAGATCTGGAGTGGATCAACCTCATGTTAAACCACCTCTACTGAAAAAGTACAGCCAGAAGGACTGCCCCCCCCCCAAAAAAAAAGACAGAGTACTGAAGTCCTGGCTAAATACTCCGGCCACTAACCACATAGAGACAAGCTCAACAGAAAAGTGGATGAGTCAAGAGAAAAAGTGCCTAGATGAGGGAGAGATCTTAGGTCTTCAAGCCCTCCTTTGGACATTTGTACATCAGAGGGCAAAGGATCTCTGCCAGCCAGCTGAATCTTATTTATTTGCAAGTTGTCAAATTCATGCAGTCAGAAAATAATGGCGCTTCGGCATTTTGAGCTAAATTTCACCATGAAATTCCACAGGAAGATTAAGTTACGTTAAGAAAAGTTTGTTTTTTCTTGTCTTTTTTTTCTTCCTCAAATTGAAGTCATATTAAAATGATAAAGATACAGAAAGTTTCAGAGTTTCCCCATCCTAGCTACCAGAAGCACCACAAAAAAAATTTAATAAATAAGTAAATAAACAAACAAAATCACAGAATAGCAGAATTGTTTTCAGTGAAATATAAATAATCTACCAATCACTTCTCTAATCTTTTTCCCAAGGCTGGGAAACCCATCTTGTGAAACAGCACTGCCTTCCTCAGGTATGGTGAAGTATCTTATAAACCTTCATAAACCTTTAAAGTCAGAGGATTCCTGCATTATGTGAATGGCTATAGGGTTAGGCAGTTTATACTTAGTTTTTGATTTTGATGTTTTACTGCTCATAGGTGGGAGAGCTCTGCATAGGCTCCCCCCAGCCTCTCCCTGTCCCATCATCCGTCCTCGGCAGATACGCCCAAGAACAGATCCGAGATGCTTCCAGCCCATGGGGAAATGCCGAGCGCTCACAGCACCATCCCTGAAGTCTCAAAAGTCTTGGCGTGGGGGGTCCGGTATGTGCTAAAGAGACTTCCCAAGCCAGTTGCAATGCTTCATGCTTTAATACCTCTCCACCCAAGCCTCAAAACCACCACAAAAATGCGAAACAATGTCAAGAATCATGAGAAACCAAGCAGAAGTCGCAGCTGACCCAGACCCTCCCCTCTCGGCGGCTCGCCCGTCCAGGCACGCACACAAGTGGCCAATCTGCCTCAGTGCTGTGTCAGTGCAAAAACGTTTGCTCTCCATTAACTGACTCATAAGTTGGAAATCCACAAGCCATCACAAGAGTCTTGACGCATTCGTTGAGCTGTTGGTCAGAACATTGTATTCTGATAAACACGGGGCTAAGAGGGAGCCTCTCAATTTTGCTTGAAAAGGGATGCTTTCTGCCAGTCTGGGAAAGAAGTGCCCTGCTCTTCCTTCCCTGGAGAAAAGCCCTGCCATGCACCCAAGATGCTTTCCAGGCCTGTCGATGGCTCTTGCTTCTACCATACTGCAAAGAGAAGTGGGGTATGCCCGTAACAGGCAGCGCCCTGATGGGAAGCGAGATATGAGCTACCTCTGGAACAGAGAACAAAACATCTAACTGGGCGTTTAACATCCAGTCCGGCATCTCTGCATACTGCACAACAGCCACCATGCAGCAAAATACAGCTCCGAGCGCCCCAGGAACCTCAGCTTGATGCCCATGTGAAGCAGGCATGCCCCATGACCCCTTCCAGCTACATCTCTCAATTCTATGCACACTTTTTGTGGTGTTAGGTAACACCATAGAAAGCCCAACTGAAAAGTTCAAGAGAGGAGGAGATCTGGTATCCAAGTGGGTGTGGCAGGCCAAGTTAGTTTCCAGCTGATTTTCCCCTATTTTTAAGGTTGCACGGCTCTCCCTTCAAACGATGCCTTGAGTGTTTGGATGCCCAAATACTACTAAACCAGCGAAAGCCAGAATCCAAATCCTATAGGTAGCTTTGCAAATTGACTCCATCAAAGTCATAAAGATACCCCTGGGAACTGGATCTATCCAGAGACAAACACACATCCAGCAAACAGAACCCAGCCCAAGCCATCGTGCTAAGCAGCAAGAAAAAAAAAAAAAGAAATCTCTCTTCCCTAGTCAACAGCATTTCAAAACCAATTAAAAAGCCTCGTATCCTGTGGATATGACCTGAACTGGCAATGATGTGGTTGTCAGAACAAAACACCATGAGGAGTGCTGTTGTCGGGAATTTTGCCACTAAAAAAAACAGAAAAACACCCCAAAAAACCCCACCACACAAAACCCAAACCCCACCACTTTTAGAGCTTTGTCATCTTCCTGTCAGAATTGAGATACTGGTTGTTTGCATAAGCTTCTGGCGCAGACCCAGCTCTCCGCAGTGTAAATACAGCCACAGAACATCAGGCTTTGCAGAAGTTGTTTCTTCTGAGTGTGTCAATGTGGCTTTTCAGGCGGTGGGAGATGGAGAAAGACTATCTTCAAGGAATCCTGTGTTAGTCTGCTTTATATAAAACAGCACCAAACAGCAGCCAAGTTGTCTCGATTTCCAACTCCGACTTAAATGTTTACCAATCTCATTGGAAACCCATCGCCAGACATTCTGACAACGGGGGTTGTTGAAATTAGAGATGCTCGTGTCTTTCTAAGGAGGTTAGATTCCCAAAGCTCGCTTCGCGGCGGTCCTCCGGAGATTTGCCTGGCTGTTCTCCCAAACACCGCATGGCTCTAGGCTATCACCAAACTGCATCAACCTTTCCAAGGGAGATGGGTCTAAACCAGAGGATCAGACCCAAATATCCTTAAAGTGGATATGAAATCCAAACCAAATAACTCTATTCAAGCTTCACACTTGTCCATCTTTCCTCTTACAGGAAGAAAAGAAACTCCACCTTCCAACACCTCCAAAACTGGAAGGACTTTAATATCTAGGTCTGTCTGCTGCAGGCATCCAAGCCAATCTGTTAGAGATTTAACGTCTGAAGAAAATCAACCATGTTGCTAGGGATGTGGACTAGGACCCAGGAGGCTTGGAGTCAGTTCCATACAGCTATCCAGGGTTCATCTCTCTCAATTTGCAAACAGCGTATGCCCACATCAAGCCCCATTTTGGAACGGAGATATTCTTTAGAAGCAAACAGTCCAATCCCAACAACCACCAAGTGGGTAAACAGAGACCTATTCTTCAGAGGCAGCTGAGATGGGCCACAGACCAAACTAAGATTTGGAAACCTGACAGCTTCTTGTCATGCAGGCACGTTCAGGTTTGGATCTGAAGTCAACAACTTTGGCAATCCCACCCAAAACTCACAAGCACGAGAGGCTGACATTTGTGTAAGCTCTGTATAAGCAAAGTGGCAGACTCTTACCCAGTGCAAGCAATCTCTGAAGACTTGCCCATCAATCCTTTTTAATGCTTCATAATAAGCAAGCTTAGTAGTTTTGAAGCCATTAGGTTTGCAATGAAGGAATTTATCCCATTAACCCTGCCAAATGTTCCAGTTTGCACAACAGGAGTTGAAATGAAGCAGCCAGGTTACACCTGCAAACACAGAACTGAATCGCGAGCTCTAATTCTCTTCCAACAGTGCACACGTGGCTGCCTGAGGACTGTGATGAGCACAAGATGATTATTGCGAAGGCATCATGCTGACAACATTTTATCAGCCACCATCTATTCTGGACACTCTTCAGTTTAATCATTATGGGATTTGTTTTAAGGTTTGGGCCAGCCACAGCAGAGCACAGAAGCAAAGCTTCGCCTAGTTTGCTCACGGCAGAGCAGTCCTGAAAGGTCAAATAAAGGGAAACCAAAGTGCATTTGCAGTGGCACAGTCTCATGTTTCTAACACATCTTTCACCTTCAACGATGATCAAGCCAAGCACTTCCTAAGCTACGCCTTGGAAGGTTTCACTGGACTTGTGCCCATGGCTGTCAGTCGCAGCTACACCTTCCACACAAAGCGTTGTGGTACTGAAGGTGGTACCGTCGGTACTGAAGGAACCGGGAAGCTGCTCTTGGAGCAGGAGATGTGCACGGTGCTTTATAGGCACAGCAAGATGGTCTCTGACCTGGAAAGTTTGCTAATTAAATAAAGAGACAATATAGGACTCGGAGGACTAAAGGAAGCTACAAAACAGTGCTGGGCAGTTTGCTTGGTGCTGCCCTAAACCTGGTCACAGCCTGGCAATCCCAGCGAGGAAGATGAAATGGCTTCAAAGGTATTTGCAGAAGCTTTGCCCCAAGCTTGAAAGGCAGCAACAGGAAAGGCTAAAAAAAGGCCAGAAGGGAATAAAGAAAATCTCCAAAGAGGGAAGAAGCCCCGAGAAAGATTGGAGGAACAAGAAGAGACAGAGGACGGTGACACAGTTATTGATGAAGGACGAAGCTGCCAGAAGAAAGGCATGGCCACAGGCGACGGAGTCCTGGAGGCCCGGGACAGAGCCCTGATTAAGCACAGTTTACGACTGCACGCAAGAGCAGCCGAAGAAGGTAGAGTCTAGCAAAGCAATCAGTGGAGAGGAAACCCAAGCAGCATCTTGGGTGAACGGCACCTTCAGTGAGCTTGGAGGTGCAGAAAGGGTGAGAGACCACATGGAAACGCAGGGCGCGGGCTTAAGGGCAGCGAACAAAGCATTTACAATGAAATAGAATAACGTGTGTTCTGGGGAGAGAGCCGGGGGCAGCGAGAAGACCAAAGTAACAGGGGAAAGAAAAAGTTATGAGGTTTCCCTTGGAAAAAGCTCGTGGAGAAAGGGCAGCGGGGGCCGGAGAGGGGGAGCGTGGGGAGCCAGAGCTGTTCAGCTGCGGCAGGATTTCAGACCCCTGCCAGCAGCGTCGCGGTGGCCGTGCGCAAAAGCGTCCAGCAAACAACGTGCGAAACGCATTCACCTCGAGTTCACCTTTCCTGGGTGGGAAACCGAGACCCTTCGTGCTCCATCCACGTCGAGGTGGATGTTAAACAATGGATTTTCCTTCCTACCACGTGGAGCCAATATGGAAAGGCAGGTGGAAGGTGGTTTACAATTGCAAGTCAGGAGACTTCTCATCATGCCAGCTCTACAAATGACATCATTTCTCAGCAAATTGGCAGGAATTAATGTACAGAAATGCCAGGTTTAGTCCTTACAACAATTTGCAGCGTGTTCTAGTTTAGAGGTATGTGATGCTTCCGGCAACAGACACCACCACACTTCTCACAAGGCGCAGCTTGCAGCAGGATCTCTTTGTAAAATAAATTCTATTAATGCAATAAATCCACAGTTCAGGTGGAAGTCCACAAGGTTCAAAAGTACAGGCTTCAGTGAGAACTAACAGACAAGCCCCTCTTCAATATTAAGCTTTTTCTATAAATCTGCAAGATGCACATTCACGAACCCATAGTGCTTTCTGCTCTTTCTCTCCCCCCTGGCAAGGCGGATGATTTCATCCCAAGGGGTGAGCGGCCTTTAACCAGACAATGGCTGCCTCAAAGTCCCCAAAGACCGAGTCACGAAGCTCCCATTTAATTTGAGATTGGCTCAACCACAGGCAAAGCCAAGAAAGTCGCCAGAGGCCTCGATACATTCAAGCCGTGCCATTGTGCTCCTCTCCAACTCGGGGCTCAGCTGTGTTAGGAAAGCAGCAGTGGTTCGTGGCTGCCATGCCCTGGAAAGGCATTTCCCAACATCTGTCCCAAAGCGGGCATGGGGAAAATGCAGTAGGAAACAGAAGTTAAAAAATCCAATGGGAAAGGCAAAGCTGATCTGGTCTCTTCCCCATCATATGGCAGGACGTATAGCACACTGGCATGGTTAGCAGACAACCAAGACAGACTTACATCCCCTGCCTTCCTCACTGCTTCGCTTCCAGTAAATCCCCAACCGAATCAATGTTCAGGCTAGGTATGGACCACTGTCCAAACCAGCCATTTCTGATCATTTAAAAGTGTATGCAAAGGTCTTCCAGAAGCAGACACAGTGAACTAGCCAGCAAACGTCTTTTCAGCTTTCAAAAGCATCCTGTTCTTTTACCTCCATTTTCCTCCCAATAATTTCCAAAGAAACACAAATTTCTCACCGACATCCCAGGGATCTCTCTCTTTTCCCTCCCCTGGGGAAGCACACCGAGAAGAGCCTGTTCATCACAGAAGCTGCCATCGGGCGTCCCGCACGACGCAGCACCGGCTTTGTCCTGCCGAGCGGAGCTGCTCCGGCGGCAGGCGCTGCTCCAGCCCCAGCCTGCGCCTAAGCGTTGCCCACGCAAAGCCCCACGCGTTCCCACGTTTCTTGCTATTCTTCTCATTTCCTGGAGAGCAAATGCACGTGCCACCAAGAAAGTCGCAAGCAGCCCCGGCCGGGTTCGCGTTGGTACATGGATCTGGGTGAAATGTCCCAGCAGGCATCAATAAAAAAAAATTAAAAATTGAGTAGCCCTGCTTTAAAGCACAAGAAACTCAAATAACTGCCTATAAGTAATCCTGCTACTTTTACTGCAAAGAAAAACATTTTTAAAGGTATAGAGCCCTTTCATTTATGTACGTACAGCAGAGACCAAATTTATGTTTCTCTTGCAACTATTAATACAAGCAACTAAACCAGCAGAGGAATCCAGGATCCTCACAGCATTTTAGAAACCCAGAAATATTTATGATCAGGCATTGGGCCTCTTAATATCGGAAAGGAGTACTGGAGGGAATGACTGCAGAATGCACTTTAAAAGATTTACTTTCCTCCCACTGGGAATTCAGTGTCTGAACCAGGAACAAATTTGAAAATGACATAATATTCCATAAAAGAAAAATATGGCACAAATATTTTGTTTGTACATAAAAATCATAGTTTTAATTAAAAGAAAAAACATATAGAGGTCTTATCAGGGTTTTTGGCAAGAAATAAGCGATACGTTCAGTGTTATACAACCAAAAACTACTGGAATTTTTTTACTTCATTTTTATCTAACCCAAGACACATTTCACAAGCAGAGTTATTGGAAGGATCTTATTCTGGTTTTGCTTAGAAGAATAAAACGGATAATCGTATTCACTAGGCACATTTTAATTGCGTCACGACAGATCAGTCCCCTCAAGGTCTCTGTCACAAGTCCCTCATGGAGGCAGTCACCTCGCAGAAGAAATTCCGCCCACCCTCTGCAGAGCTTGGCTCGTCCTCCAATTTTTGGCATTTGCCTAGTACCTTCGTCCAGTTTTGGTTTACATCGACTGCAATTCCAACTAATTTCTCTTGGAACCAAACTCAATGACTCAAACGTATCGCAGTCCAAGGCATCAACTTCTGCCTGGTTTTTGGTGGAAATCATATGACATTTTCCCTTCTTTGGCCTTTCGCACGGTTCCCACCCGCAAGTGTGAAATGACCCGAGTTCCTTCAAAGCACCAACTCAGGATGGATCGCGCTCCACTTCGACCCGTATGTGTTCTGTTTTCCTTTCGCAAGCTAAAAGCAGCACACGGTCTGGGCACCCCTGAGAATTGCCCAAACCTCTCAGAGTGTCTCTTTGTCTCTCGCTGAAAGCCACAGCTACTCACGGAGAGCATCGCATCGAGCAGGCAAATGCATCCCTGCCCTGTCCCATCGCTTAACGTTCCCGTTATTGCCCAGCGGAGTTCAAACCTCACTGGCCCATTGCACAATTCCCTGCAAAACCATCATACTTTTGTGGTTCCAGTTCACATTGACCATTCCAGTGGTCACCATCACCACCAGCATCTCCTGAAAAGGCGGGAGGCCACATGTGTTGCCCGTGGCTATGCAAGGCAGCAATCCCAGCTGCAAGAATCAACACTTGAAATCACAAAGAGGCGGACCAGTCCTCTGTACTCGGTGCCAATATCTTGATAATACACCCCAATACTCCAACCAGTGAGTCAAAGCATATTCGAGCAAGGTTGAGTCACCCCACGGTTATTCCGCAGCAGGACTTTCCATGCCCTCCTGTGCCCCTCGCAGCACAGCGCAGCAGGGATCTGCTGTCTGATCCCACGGAGCGGGACGGACTTACAGAAGTCTGAAGATGACTCATGTCACACACATCAATCTGGGCTTCTGGATTTTATTTTTACTTCAGCAAAATATTCAGCTTGCCCTAGAGCAAACCTATTAGTCACGCTCGCTTCTGGGAACGGTCAGAGTCCAAAAGGGTTGTATGTGGTTTCCTTCTTTTTGATTTGATTATTATTCATCAGGAGTGAAATTCCTTCCGCTGCAGAAGCCCTATCTATCATGCATCCCTTAGATGGAATATAGGTCACCTAATTTCACCCCTGAACAAACAAACATTTGCTGAGAAAAATCCCTTTCAGATTCCTGAGAAACTTTTTGGAACAGAAAAAACATTTGCTCCCCAGCCCCAAAACCCAACTCTGTCTCATTTTAAGTCAGAAGTGCTTGAGTTAAAGCACGCAGCCTCCATCCTTTCAGAGGAGATATATCTAGGGAAAACAGAAACTATCCAAAACAGCAAGTCATATTAGCATAGAGGTAGAATAAGACCCAGACAAGGATTAAGGACTTCAGTAGGACCCTTGGGACGTTCCACATGCACAAATTACTTGTTGTGTTTATTGCAATAGCGCTCTATGATTCAAAGATAAAACCATCTGCTATAACTTATAAACTATAACTCAGATATAACATGAATCTCTAAGCAAACACGTGCAGTCCTTGGGATGCTCTGTGGTATGCAGTGACTAATTACTCCACGAGCGGACAGTGCACCGCGGCATCTCCCCGAGCAAAGGGTCTCCAAGTTTCCTTCCAAACACGGAGAAGACCTGTCTCTCAGCTCTGCTCCTCCACACGCAGAACAGGCATTTAAGCACTAGACGTAGCAAAAAGTAGATGCTTTTCTCATCTTTTCATAGAACAACACGTCCTAGGGGAGAGGGGTGGGGTGTTCTGATTAATAAGCAAAGTTAAAAAGATAAATTCAGCTCCAACCCACTTCCAGCCATGGGTGCTCGTAGGGATCCTCCCTCAAAACTGCTCATCCCACGTGCTACGATCATCTCTCTAAAGACCCTTCCCATTTCCTCTCCATCCAGGTGGGCAGTAAATCACTCGCCATCAGAAGGTCAGCAGCTCTCATTTAACTGTTTCCCAGCAGAGTCTGCGACTACAAGAGGACAGGGTGTTTCACGCAAACACCGACAGCTTTTTGCAGTATTTTATGGTGGAAGAATTCCCGTTTAAGAAAAACACCATTAAAAACATCGCTATTTTGTACAAATTACTTTCACTGGGATGTAAAGAATGTGAAAAGTTTTCACAGTTTTAGTTGGACCGCAAGCACCTTTGCATTAGAAATATAAATAGCAACTTAATCCGAGCCAGACCTTTTCCCAAAGAGAGAGAATCCCTCAGACTTACTCCCGCCCATCCAGATTTTATCTGACTCGCTGCTAATCCAGCTAACTTCTTCTGAGCTACCAGCAACAGCGAGACAAAAAAAAAAAAAAAAAAAAAATCACTGTGGGAAAACAACAACTTGTTTTAAAACCTCTCAACTTGGAGTCACTGTCTTCAGACACAACATCCATTAGCAAGATGTATGGCATTTATCACTTCAAATGGCCCAATTGTCAGGGGTGGCAGGGAAACATGGCTTGTGAAATTGGGAAAATGTGAATGTGTCTCTGAGGGATTAAGCTGAGTCGCGTCTCTGCTGCATCTGACTGCTCCTCAGCATCCCACAAGTACCACTCAGAACAGGACGTGCCGGCGTTTCTTGAACTGCAGCTGAGCTTTCCCCACGTTAATCCGTTCCCTACCAGTTTGTTTTTTAACCCTGGTTGAAACTCCCAATTTCCCAGTTCCAGCCAGTACCCCTGAGTAAAGATCACAGTGTCTCCAGTCTAGAGGCAGTGTTAGAGCACAAGGGGGCCAAGCGACTTGCACAGAGGCAGAGTCTTGCAAGCTCATCACTTGATGAATTATAATTCCCTGTCTTATAATCATGCTGGGCTGCAATAACCTGGGCTACAAAATAAACTAGACTAAAATATTTCACCAGATTTACAGGTTTTATTAAGTTTTCCCTACTAATATGTTTTAAAGCCAAGATAGGCGCAATAACGTATCAGAGGACAAAACCCAGCTTGTTTTCCCTAAGCCATAATGAACCTTAAAGCTCCTTACAGCAATACTGATATTGCACATGTGCTTACCTCTGCTACAGACATCTTTGAAGCATGCAGCCCTGTGATACCAGACAATATAAGGGACATGAAAAATGTAAAGATTAGTAAAAACAACAACAACAAAAAAAACAACCAAGGATTTTGAGTAGACTCATTCAGTGCAGAAAACCCTATTAACAAAGTAGGCATTCTGTAGTAGAGCACATGCAGAATCCCACAGATTTCATCTTCAAAGACTCGGAGATTACCACTCAGTTTGTGAGATGCAATCCAGGGTAGCATACTTAGTTTACAGTGTGGGACACAGGAAGAAACTAAGAAGGAAAATGCTGTAACGAATTCTGAAAGGAAAAGACGCACATAATTTAGTGTCTTGATCTGTTTTAAAGCACTTCCAGAAGTCTGCCTTTTTTTTCCATATTGAACAATAACTATATATCTAATCAGAGTACACTTTGTCACAGCAGTAAATAGATACATATTTCTAAAGAAATAAAACAGCAAATCAGGGGCTTGGTTTTTTTGTTGGTTTCAGGGTTTTTTTATTTTTGGGGGTTTTTTTTGTTTTTTTAAAAAAAGCCTCAGCTAGACCTGCAAAGCATGCACACGTTTGCATTTCACAGCAAGGGCAATGAGCACAAAGTTCCTTTGATTCTACAACTCCCCCAAAACACAAACACCCCCCACCCCGGACCTCCGGGCAAGGCTCCAGCTGGAAACAGAGAAAAACCATTAAGACCAAACAAACAAACAAAACCCCAAAACAACAACAAAAAAAACCCCAACCCAGCCAGAAAACTGCCAAGACCATCCAAACTCCCCCTCGCTGCCTGTTCCCTTCAGGAACAGGCTCGCAGATCCTGCTGGCTGATAGGAAGAGGGCCAAGCCCCGGCGAGCTCTCCCTCCCGTCCATTTGGGAGGAGTAGGTGGGACGGGGAGAGCGCGGGACAGGGGCAGAGGCGCAGCCCCAGGAGCACGGGGCTCGCGCCGACCTTCCTCCGCAGGCTGCGGTCCCAACTGTGGGGGCTTCCAGCTGCCGTGTGGGTGGCAGGGCTTGGTGGTCTGCAGCAAAGCTGCGGAAGACCCTCACCTTGAAAGTCAGTGCCTCCATGTTTCCTTGCATTTGCCTCCGGGCGATGGGATGCTCCTGGTTATCCTTCCCAGATTCCTCTCCAGGAACTCGGCAGTGACGCACCTTTGCTTTCAGCTGGAGGTCCCAAGACAGCGTCTAGGCTACATTCGCTATTTATTACAGCATCCCGGTTCCCCACTTATTCACCAAACAACGTCTACGCAGCCAGTTGACGCAAACGGTGGGTGATCCGGAAGCCAGCTCCAGCCCCTGGGATCGCTCCGTCCTGCCCACTCATCCTTGCTGCAGAGAAGTGGCCGCGGCCACTGGCAAGAGCGGGGACCTCCAGCTACATCTGCCGGAAGATTCATCGTTTCTGTGTGGTCCTCAGAAGGAGCCCAACGTTGCTGACAACATCTCCACTCCCCCACTTTCCACCCCAGTCAAGCCTGATCCAGTGCGCAGCATAGACCATCCTGAACTTTAGCGTCTATAAAATTTGTAGTGCAGTCATTAACTGTGTCATCGTACAGACGCTCCCTGGCAGTTAAGCACTTCTCTGTTAAGTGCATTCCCAAAGTCTGCAAAGGAAGACCACAGCACGGAGAGACGCGGTCCACATCCCCTTCCACTCCTGGAAGGTTATGTCCAGGAGAGAGGAGCAGAGAGAAGGAAAGGCAACCCCGGCTAACACAGCTCGCCGCTCCTCGTCTGAGCTCTTCTAGCACTGAGCCTCTGGGATGCTCAACGCGGTTCTGACAGCAACACCAGGCCAGCCACGCGGCTGCAATACCTTAATGCCAAATCAAAAGATAGGTCAATAAATAGACACCAATAGGAGCTTTGAGACAATGCTTTCTACCGGTCATTTGTCACAAAACAGATACTCTGCTTAGAGTTTGGAATCCTACACACCACCACCCGAGTTATCCTGCCCTTAGGCATCCTGAAAAGCCCAACCAAATGCATCATCCCTGAAGGCAGCGGGCCCAATACCACCAGGAGAAGAGGGAGGGAGCTGGGCAGGGACAGTCATGGAGAGCAATCCTCCCTGCTGAGGGAGATGGTGAGAAGGCAAGCCTCAGTCTCCCTTTGAGGTCAGCTTCAGCCTCACCTCCACAACTTGGCGTTATTTCCAAATTCCTCTTTGCGTGCTCAGGTCCCTTCCCCACACCTGGATGCTCAGAGGTGTACCCTACCCTACCCTCCCCAGCAGCTCCGGCCATCTGCCTCCTCCTGCCTGGGGCTCCTAGAGAGCACAGGGACCCGCTGCAGCTCCCCCGCCCCGGCTCTGCTGCTTCCACCTTGCAAACTGCCTCCTGGTCGAGGCAAGGAGAGCCTGTGCTCCATGCCAACCTCCGATCCGGTATGACACGAGCTGACATCCCAATGCAGCCCTGCAACGCCTTTGGTGAACACACAAGATGAACAGAGTGATTACTCCCACTAAACCTAAAAAAGGAAAGGTTGGGGATTTTTTTTCCCCCCTTTCTAAATTGCTCCATAGATCAGTAACCACAAAGCAAACAATTGCCATCTGCAAAGACAGTATTCTCCTTGCAGGAAGGAGAGGGGGTGTGGAAAGCGCTCTCAGGAGAGGGCTCAGCTGCCGAGCAGGATGTTCTGATGAAAGACAATTAAATCAGAGCTGGTTAAAACAAGGCAGGTGGTTTTTTTCCTCTCTCTCTCTTTTTTTTTTTTTTTTTTTTTTTTGCACACACCAGTATTTGTTACTGGGGACAGTCCCTGCTTGCCTGCATGTCCCACACCCCGTCCTGCCAGCAAGAAGCCCCCACCCTGGACTCTCCCTCTCCTCTGGCTAGAAGGTAACAGCAGGGGTGCACTCTGCGCCCAAAAGCCAAGAGTTAGCACCTGCATTTTGTAGGAGGGAAAACAGCACGGGAAGGGTGAACAGCATGCCCAGGGCCACACAGCTGGACTGAAAATAGAGTCCGTAGGTCCAGTTTCCACCTTCTGGCTGTAATCAGAAGAGGATTTTTCCCCTCCTGATGCAATTTCCCCTTCCACTCCTCCCTGCATATGCATTAAGGTAAGGAAAGCCCATACAGCAAAGAGGGGGGATCTCATGTTTTATCCCGACTCATTACCGTGCAGTTCATTCTGCATTGCTCAGCTATTAAAATTTGATGACAGCCCAGAAGACACCAGGAAATACCTCATTTTCACAAGCGTGCAGAAGACTCATCTGTTCACAGAAAAGCTGTAATCTTAGCTTCATCATCATCATCATCTTAACTCTACCTTTTCCCCTACCAATTCTAATTAGGCTTAATGTTCTCTGAGCAATAAAGAGCAGGAAAAGGGAAGTTTCAGTACGATTCTCAGACACACCGAATCCCTGGGTCAAAAACTTACTTGCCCCTTGTGCAAGTTTGAAAGCTTGACGAAAGGGGTTTTTCTTTTTCACTTTAACAAAGATAGCTGAAATCCTGCAAGGCATTCAGCAGAAATTTAGTTTAATTTAACACGCATCCACCACAGCATAAATGCGTTAAAGACATTAACGTTACAATGAATTTAATCCAAATCTATATTATAATAGGGCCAGATGTTTGCTCTGACAATGAGCTCAGAGGAACTTCTGCACTCATTTACACCAGCTGGAAATTTTGCAGAATAGAAGAGGAACGTCTGAGTTTCACAGAGCGCCGTAAAGATGTGCTAAAAGAGATTTGCAGTAGAGGCATCAGAGGAGTGCTCTCATTTCAGGTATCACCTCAAATCCAGATTAAGACAGTCATTTGTTCCGGCACTGCTGTCACAGGACTGACTTAGTTCATGACTTGCCCAACGGACAGCTATCACCCGTGCCTCTGAGAAGCGATGGTGACCGTAAGATCCTTTGCAGGTTCATGTCTTTATGCTCTCCAATATTATCAACAGCCGAGGACCACTATGGAAAAGTTATAAACTTACACGTTACTTTCAGTTTCAAGCAAAGAAAAATATAAAGAGAAATGAAAGCCTAGGCACTTTTTTATTTTCCCACCTACATACCATTCATTCCCCACTCAAAGTACTATAACATTTTCAAAAAAATACTGAATTATCCTTAAAAAAGACACTCATGCACAAAGAGATGACTGGCACCTGTGAAGACACGTTTTCTAACTAATTCCAGTGAATGAAAAACCCTCATCCAAAGCAAATCCAAAAGCATCCCTAAAAGCGACACGAGAATGATTTACGTCACACGTTGATTGATAACAGCACACCATATTATCTGGTACCCAGTATATTTTTGTCATGCAACATTTCTAATAATGTTCACACAGTTGAGTTCAGAAGTTCATATTTTGCTTGCAATGGTTCACTACAGATATAAAAAGAAATAATTTGTGGAGCAGGCTTCATTTACCGTATGATTAAACCAAACTGGAGTACAAAGGACAAATTAATTTTTCTTCCTAATTCTTCCTGTTCTACCCTGAACAACCTACCCCCCAAAATCTCTTTGTAGGGAGTCTGTCCATACGAGGAGGAAGCAGAGAGATTTCAAGCTATATTTAGGCACAGTGCCATGCGGTTTGGTCCACCACGCTCAGTCCTGCAGCTGAAACATCAACCTATCGCAGCTCTTCTCAGTGGTGTTTTTGTCTGTGATTTTGGGCAACCTGGAAAAATCGCATTTCTGTGCCCACAAATCGGTTTCTGAGATGCCACTGAACTGGGTACAGTTTTATTAAAAACACATAGATCAAAGATTCATTTGTTCAAATGCTGAGCTAGTCACAACATCTGCGGGGTTGTTATCCTTTAGAAATACTTGGGAACTCAGCATAAACATATTAGCTGGCTGGAAGAAGAGAGTAGCAAAGCATCTCCCTCCTTGGTTCTTCACAAGATACTTTTTTTTTTTAATTGCTCAAAACTACACATTTTTATTTGGACACAGATTGTTAGGATAAGCAGACAGTTCAGAAAAATAAGAAGTGGCCCACGCCCTGAAAATCTTTTATCGCCAGCATTTCAACTGAAGACAGACATTTTTTTGAGGTTAGAAAACCCATTTTACTTTTGAGCTTGTAAACTTTTACCCCTCTCCGGGAATCCAGGAAATTAGAAAATACTCTAAGAAAGAAGCTTTCTGGGGAGCGTTATCCAGTCTGGAAATACGAAGAGGCTCCCCACACTGCACAGATTTGGGACACAGGCGCTCCCTGGGTTCGGGACGTTTATAACATCGACGTCGACCCCAAGTCATCCCCAGCTCCTGCTCCCTGCCAGGCTGCGGGGTCTGAAAAGCCCCAGCCCTGGCACTCTGCTCCAGCTCTACGCGCCTGTGCACGCACGTGCACCCACAGGCACACACAACCAACGGGGCTGCACTGCAAAAAGCAAGAGCCGCCACCTAAAAGCGTTTCGGAGATGGAGTCTTCACGCGTGCAGCACAGTATAAACGTCAATATAAAGCAGCACGCGTGTAAACTTTTAGATTTAAGCTTTACGAGGACGTGGAAGTAAACATCCGCAAAGCACTGGAGGTCTGCATCGAGAGCACTAGCTCTTACCCGACGGACGTCTGAGCAGTTTCGTGGATCTGCTCAATAGCTTTGTCTTCTGAAGGACTGCTCCAGCGCTCCCTTTGAATTCGCCTTCGAGCCGTTAGTACTTACACACCCGGTCGCAACCACAGAAGGTTCAGCGGCATAAAGCTTTACAAGAACTCTTGAGAAAAGACAGAGCCCTGCCTGTGCAAAGGATTAAGTGAAGGCATAGGAAAGTATAGCACAATTTACCACGAGTACCCTTTTTGCCTTCAAATAACAGTTCATGTGTCCTATGGGCAAAAACCACCGTGACCACACGTCTTCTAAATTTGAATTATTGTATGAAAAGGTCCTGTTACAAGCCATGGAGGTCTATCAGGGGGTTACAGTAGTAAACATTTTATAGCCTTGCTGTTGTTCAGGCAGTTGACTTCAGAGTAGGAAAGAGATCGCAGGGAAGTCTGCAAGAAAAAGATATTCTTATGTAGCCTATAAATACCATAGACCCAAACTGTGAGGTGCTTACGCTGGCAAATTTTCAAGACACTATGAAAAGAAACCGGATCCCTCTATCCGCGATCGAATCCACTCTTGGTGGGGAACTTGCTAAGTAAGACAAAACGTGAACCTGCTTCCAAATTTACTTAGCTCAACCTAAAACTTGAATTACTAGCTCATTGGTGATGGGAAGATAAAGTATTAAAAAAAAAAAAACCAAACCAAAAAACCAACATGGGTGACAGCATCCAGGTCATAAACCAGATAAAGAGAAGACTGAAGAAATGAAGGACCGATAACAGGAAGGAGAAGTTTTCCCAGACCATGTATCAGACTTGATAACATTTTAATAGAAGGGTTTATGGACACCCTTAGTACAAGCAAACTGAAAGCTTTTAAACAGAGAAGATTTTCATTGAAAAGCCATGGTTGTTTTTTTTTCCCTTGTGGAAACATGTCAATATTAATAAAAAGTTCATTAGAGAAATTTCACAGCAGCCGTGAGTCTTTTCTTGCACCCTTCCTTTGCATAATTATTAACTTACTAACTATACAGTCAGGATTTGGTATTTAAATTTCTGACATTATCAAAATTAAAAATTGCCCCTTTTTCAGTAATATTCTTGACAGACACCACTTCACGTAAGTTTCCTTAAGTGCAGTTATTCACCCCAGATAGCACCTTGTTTTCATAAGATACAGGAACTTTCCAAGGAGAAGAATTCTGGCTTTCAGCTATCATTGGTTTGCAGTCATCATCCAATTATGAGCCAACATCACAGAATATCTGGCTCACAAGAACCATGGACTCACCTAGGATCTTCTTTACGAGCATTTTTTTTCTTTTATGCTCAGACAACGCACTCAGCTTTATTAGAAACGATAAATATGATTTGGAAAAGGTCCTGTTTCTCATCAAAGATAGAGAGGAAAACGGATGCAATTTGGAAAGGATGCAGCTGAACCAAGAGGAAAAAAGCTGAAGACGAATAAGTGACAGTGACCTACTTCTTTTATCACTTTCCAACCTGTTTTCACACTTTGCCCATTCTGAAAAAGCGCAAGGATTCTGTGCAAACAGAAAGTGAAAAAAAGAAAAAAGGAAAGGTTTACTTCTGTAAAGTCAGATTATATTTCCGCAGTGGGAAGGCAGGGCGGGATGATGTCACTCCACCTCCTGCTTTCCATCAATTAGACACGTCGAATGTGTATCACTACTTAACAGAGGAAAACCCAGAGTACCTGTGTATCACAGATAGGCTAAAGAAAGGAAAGAAGCTAATTTCCTATGCAAATGCAAAGCATTATTATGATCTTTTTGCATTCAGGTACCACTTCGCTAGTCCTCACAACCCGCATAAAGTGGTGATAAATTATCAAATGAGTATTTTCCAGGCAAGGAACCTAAGCCAAAAAAAGAGTTCAAAGTCAAAATCTAAATTAATCCTCAAGGCTTCCTGACAGCCCAGGCCATGGAATTTCTTCTTCTAGAGCTGGATCCATGCTCGAATATGCTCTGCATCTGACAATTAACTTCCTTAAGGAAACGTGTTTCTTCCTTCCCTCCATCTTTTTCCGATTACGGCTGGTCTGGATGGTTTGAGAGGCTGGAATAGGATGCCGAAGTCTTTGAAGACATCTACTGTGCAGCATTCACTGCTAGTGTTTAATTTCCTGGAGCCTGTGCTGCGCCTCTATCAGAAGCATCCTCAAATTAATTTGAGGAAACAAGTGCTAGGAGTATTAAAATGACTTGCCCTAAGGCAAGCATCAACGCAGGGCAAGCCCCGGGCTCGAGGTAGCACCCCTTTGCAAGGTGACTCACCACAGAAAGAATTCGGTGTTTTTCCAGGCTCTGGGAACTGGTAATGGTATACGGAGCTAATAGCCTGTTCAAACCCAGCCCACATCAATACAGCCCAAGGAGACTACATTTTGAGGGGTTACGAGAAAGGAGCTGGAGAGCCTTCGGGCAGCATGTTTGGCAGGTGCCCATCCCAGGAAAGGGCCACCAAGGCTGGCATCCCTCCTCAGCCACTTCTGGCTGCCGCGACGAGGGACCTCACTGGCCGCAAGACCACCCGAGAGAATAGGAGGTATTTTGGCAAACGTGACGTTTGTACCACGGCCATTTCGGGGACACCTGCGCTCAGGAGAAAGAGGCCACTCGAGCATTTTCCACCAGGCACCGCTCCTTGCGGTGCTGCAGACAAGCACCACGCAGCCACACGTGGTGCTGGACCCAGCTGCTCCCACGCTGCCGAGCACATCTGGGAGCCCAGCGACCAGGAACAAAACAACTAAAACCAGCTGGATCAGGAAATTAAGGGGGATGGGGGGAAGGGATCAAAATGCCACACTGGAGCACTCCATCAGGTTCGGGAAGCGTGCAGAACGCAAATAAAAATTGAAATAATTTTGTTTGCTACAATTCAGAGACAAAACACGTCTAACCTTATCTGAAAGGATTGCGACAAACCCAAAGCAGAAGCTGTGCCTTCCCAAGCAAACACAGAGTAGACCAAGAAAACAGAACCAGAGACAGTTCATCTCAGTATTGGTTTTTCACAATTAAATCCACGTGTGTGTTTGCACAGAGGAGCTCACTGAAATTTAAGCAAATAGCAGCAAACCTCAAAGAACAGGAGAAATCTCACTGCATCCCCAAAGTATGCAGCAGTGGAGATGTTGCAAAGATGCCAACTGGCAGGAAATGAGGAGGGAACACAGTATTCCTAAGAAACCTCCTCATTTTTCCCATTGATGATCTGAGCCAATCCAAAGGAGCAAGCGGGGGGGAGGGAGGGGGAGCTCAAACCTTTCTCCTAAATCAGGGTAAGAGGGAAAGAAAACACTGTAATTTCAAAACGAGCAGACCACACAGTAAAAGAGAAATTAAAATAGTAAGAGAAAGCAAGCTTATTTTCCCTTAAGTCTTTCCTTATTTAACTATTTCTTCAGGACTAACCATACAAGATGTACCAAATTCAAAGTCTGTATCAGTGTTCTGCCCAGGGCCCACCCGTAAGGGCTGCGGGTCTCGGCGTCTGCTCCCGGTCAGCTCACGCGAAGCCTTCACAGGCGGTCTGGGGACCTCACAGCTGAGGCCAAAACCAAGCAAGAGTCAGAGTGGATGAAACAA
>NW_009229047.1:0-23323 GCF_000690835.1 Fulmarus glacialis | reverse complement strand
GATGGCAAGGACAGCCAGGCTGCAATGAAACCTCACCTTTTAAGAAAACCCTTGAGAAGAAAACAAAAATGCAATAGGGTCGTCTATGCTCATTGCAGAAAGGAGAGAGTAGCCACTAAGGTATATCAGGAGGCTATAAAACTTCAGGAAAACCAACTACATTGTCCTCCACAGAAAAAAAAAGCACGTGTGATGTTTTCTCAAAGGCAGCCCCTGGGCGGGCTGCCCTGAGCCCCGTGATGATTTAGGGTAAGCCATGGTCCTGCTAGTGACAAAGCCCAGGCTGGCCAGCAGCCGAGCCTGCTGTCCTCAGCAAGTCTTCTGCCCTTGCAGGATTGAGTGGAAAAACATTTATTTAGCTATTGTTTGCAAAGGGGAGAGGCACGACTAAGGAGGAATCAGCCGGAGCTGCAGTACTAGAGATAGGAACTAAACTCCCAGTAGAGATCAGTCTCTCCCAGAAGGTCCTAGAGAAGGGAACAAGGGGAGAAGTGCCACGTCCTCAGCTGAAAGCTTTGAGAGGACTCACCTGGAGGACACAATAAGGTGCTGGGTCACCAGAGAGAGGGGACAGGCAGATTTCTTCCAAAACCACCAAGAATCAGCCACCCCAGCAAACTAGCAAAACAACAGCTCTTAGGCACAGCCCCCCTAGGCACAGTAGGTGGAGGCAGCTAAAGCCAAAAAACAAGGGCTGCCCCTCAGCAACCAAAAGGCTGGTTTGGATCACAAACAGCTGTGAGACTTGCTGTTTTTGTCAGCATTCCCCATTACCCGCTGGAGGGGCCCCACAAGCTTGTGGTGGCATTCGGCACTGGAGAAGGCCACCGCTACAGCGAGGCAGCGCTGGTGGAGGTCAGAGACCTACTGGAAAGCGCCAGCCTTCCCCGCAGGGTGCTATGGAGAGCTCAATCCAGAGAATGACTTCTGCAAAACCCATTTCACAAACAGATATTGCTCAAAACCCACTGCGCGGCCAAGCAACTCCAAACAACTTACGCTGGGGCAAGCAGCTAGACCGTGCTGCCTGCTCTGAGAAATAGCTGGAAAATAGCCTCAGGTCCAGGCAAAAGAGTTTCACGAAAGCACGAAGAGCTCCAACAGCTTTCTCAGGGGAGCCTAGTCCTCACCCCAGGCAATACAGCCCTGCACGCTGGGCCAGACTTTTGCTGAGGTAGCTGCCATGGTGGATGGCGGTTTCACCTCCAGCTGCGTGTTACCGATCTCCCCAGCTGAGTCGCATTAGGAGATCCACAAGCACCGCTCACCAGCTGCAGTGCTGACTCAGCTGGAGTGCCTTAATCCTCATCAGGGGTGCTTAGAGCTAATTTGCACCCCCAGCTCAGCTCAGGGAACAGTAACCTGCCACCAACCAGCCAGGAACACCAGCCTCTTAAACACCCACTGCTACTCCTGCAGCGAGCACCCATCTGTGCCGCGTTTAAACACCCGCCTTGGTACCAAAGGCAATTTCTCCTCCTGAATTCCTTGCATGTTTCCTCCCGGCCAAAAGATTAGTCAAATCATTTCAGAGCTGTAAATATTTTTTTTTTTTTTTTTTTTTAAATAAAATCCACACTGCAAGCTAATTACGAGGTATTTATATTGCAGCAATCCCTGTGACTTGCAGGCTGTGCGCTGAGCCCCTGCATTATCAGGGCTGTCGGAGGCAGTGCCAGCACAGCTTGCTTGTTTGTTCTGGTGCTACTAGCGCTGATTTCAGAGGGCGGGGGGAGGAAATAAAAGCAAAAAAATATTAGTTTGTATACAAAAATGTTGCAGAGTAATAAAGACAAACATGCGCTGGCCTGCTTTCCTGAAACACAGCCCTCATTCCTATCACCCTTTGTGTGCATCTACCCGCGCAGCAAGCCGGGATGCGGGCTGGCACCTGCCTCGGCCGCAGCTCTCGGTGTGTCTGACCGCGGGGACTGTTACTGCTACCGACGGCAGGGGCTGGAGGCACAGACTTCTCATCTCCCAAAGGGAATTTTTGGTCTTAAGAGTTAGAAAAAATCCTTTTTTCCTCTCCAGTATTTTATGGGAAATAGCTCAAGCCAAAGCTCTGGACACAGAACTGGCTCAAGCAATTGGGCTGAGTGCTGGGGGGAACCTCCACCCCCCCAGCTCCCCTGGGGCTCTCTGCAGGGCCCCGAGTCCGACGCGGGGGACCTCCGAGCTCCTCCACGTCCCATACCCCTGCTGCAAGAGGCTGAAATGACCCCACATAGGCCCACCACAGATGAAGCTTTAGCAAGTGCAAGAGTCTGCACAAACCTTTTATAGCTGACCTAGGCCAGCTTCACTAAGGAGCATCACTAGCAGCTGTGGCAATTTAATTCTGCAGGATGGATAAGGCATTGGATACTGCCCCTATGTAAAGGCCACTGCCTCATTTCTAGCAGCTCTGCAAGCCATCGCTTTCGAGAAGTCACCCATCCCAATTCACCCACCCCCCCTCAGCGATGCTTGCTCCGACTCCCTGGCTCCCAAAGGACCCCGCATCTGGCCGCTTTCTGTTTGCTCGCCTGTCTCGAGCTTCAGGACTACCCAAGCAGCGCTGCCCAGAGAGCCACCGCAGCTCCCTCCAACACCGCCAAGGGCAGAGGGCATAAGCCAAGCAGCCACGTCCTCTGGGAGCACCGGCCAGAGCCAGCACAACATTCCCCCCGTCTGAGCCGGCAGCAGCCACGCGCACACCTGGAAAACCCAGCCACGGGCATGGCTCCTCCGCCAAAGAGCCAAACCCATTTTCTGGGGTCTGCTCGCCCTTGCAGCTGGTGGTTGCGCCCGCCTGCAGCATCCCGTTCATAGCTGTTTGCTGCTGTAGGCAAACTGCAGCGGCTGAAAGCAAAGGGAGGTGTGATGTGGTTTGAGAGGGGAAAAAATCTCAAAGAATCCTTTCTGCAGGAACACAGGCCCCTTGTAGACAAACGGATTTTAATGGCTAGATTCCCCTTTGCTTCTTAGTTTGTGTTCATGACTTCCTTTGACCTCCGCATACATAAGTGGTCTGAAAATTTCCCCAAGCCATTTATTTACACCACTTCCTATCTCACTTAAAACGTCAGAGCATTGCCAAGCAACGTTTTGTTTTGATATTCCCTAAGACTGAAACGTTTGTTGGGTGTCAGGAATATTTGAGATTGGAAGCTACAGACACCAGACGGGACTGAGTAAAGACTAGCTGCAAGGATGCATCCTTTCTACAGCTGCAGCAGTTGCGGGACATCAGCTCTAAGAAAAGTCCTGGAGACTGGAGGAACGTGGTGTTGGATACCCTGAGCCATGCAGTGCTTCCTTCTGTGATTTTGCCTACTCCTCCCCTGCCCTTGCCTCCCTTCTCCTTCCCACGCCGAAGCTCTCCTTTACCTTATTTGCACTCTCCTCTGCTTACACTCTGTTTCTTGTTCTGCCTGGGCACCGCACTCGGCATGACAGATCCCAGCCGTGGCCTCCAGGCGCTTCCGTGATAGCGCTAAATAACGCTTTTAATAATATAGAGATCATCCAAAGAGCCTTCATAGGAAGTTTTAGCACTCCATCTCCTAAGCAGTTTCCCCCTCCGGTATCTAACTTGTACAGTACCGAGTTCCCTGAAAGTGTCTTACCGAGATTCAGACCTAAAGATGAAAGACAGTTTTCTTCTGAAGCTTCTAACATTCACATGGAAAGCCCTTTTTGGCTAAAAACCTTTGAGCTTATTCTTCGCTCATAAGGGATTCAGATATGGCAGAAGCCTGGAGAAAGTTGGACAAGCCTGCACCAGAAGCGGATCAAAACCAGAACCACCTCCCCAGACCCCCCGCTCGCTACCCCCATCGCTTCTGCTTCTCCCCTGCCCCAGCCCCGCTCCCAAAAACTCCGGCAAATGAAATGGATGTTCTAATCACCCCTGGACTACGCAAATTTGCATCTCGTTTTGCTCATTTCTGTAATTCCCATGGGCTCCATTTGGCTACAGCTTTACTCCCTTCTGACCAAAGTAGGTACAACGTAAGTTCTCTCTTCTCACTTTTTTTAAGCTATTCCTGCCAGGTGCAGCCAGCTATCGCGGTAGTTCTGACCATGGCTATATTCAGGCTTCTGCAGCCACCCACAGAGATGAGCATGGGCAAATACAGAAGGATAATCCCCCGTACGGCCTGCGGTCCTCCCCTCCGTCCCCGAGGGGAACATTTTCTGTCCTGCATCTGCTTATGTGCCGCAGCCCCGGCCCATCTTTCCAAGAGGAGCTGCCAGACGCGCTCAACTCCTTGGTATTACAGCAGGGTAACAGCACGCACACGCGTGTTCACATCCACACACGTGTTTGCGTTGCACAAACATCTAATGTATGTCACCCTCACGTGCAGGGGAGCAGAGCTGTCAAACTGGACACGTGCATGCACACAACCCTGGCGCTTACTGAACAAGCATATGCACTTCACGGTGAAAAATTAGCCCTTGGAAATTCCTCGCTGCAGGGAATTCAGCTGGACACCGAGATCCTTCTCCGACATGAAGTATTCTGCGAGCCCAACGCTCCCGCGGACAGGATGCGGTAAGTACATCTTCCCTCTCCTCCCAGTGTCTGGCTGCCTGTTCCGGCTTTCATGGCAACACCTTTATTACCCCAGCGTCCTTTCCCAGGCAGCAGCGCTTCCTCGTGTGGCAGCTCAGACACGGAACGTTAACATGATGGAACTGTTTGCAAAGGTCAACGCTATCATTTGATGCTCTCGGAACGTCTGGATTCCTTCAGGATTTCCCTTGCTTTTTCTCTCACTTCAAAAAAGAGAGGGTGGAATGAAGAAGGGGGGCAGCCAGCCCCGGCTCCAGGTGCAGCCCACCCCAACCCCTTCCCAGCCAGCTGAGCTCCCCTATGGGCATCTGCTAAAACCCCTAATATAAGCAGGAGCGATCAGGTGGTCATGAGACATCAAACTGCTGTCAGGAAATTTCTCCACCGTGGTTTGAGGTTATGTCTTTCAATATTATTTTCCTCAATCTTCCTTTTCTTGAAAATAATCAGTTTGCTCAGATTCTTGCGGTGAAAAGCTTCCAGTAAGTTCCAGCGTGGAATCTAGGCAGAGGGACAGATTATCTGCTTGCAGTAGGACACCTCACTTAGAGCAGCCTAATAACATAAAAATGATATATTTTAAGTCCTGCTCCCTCAATAATACCTTTTAATGTACTCAACTTATTTTAACATTATAAATAAAAGTACTGGCACACACTGAGGTTTCTTTTGGAAGGGGGAGCGGCGTGCTCTCCAGCTCCTTAGCCTCTCCGAGGTTTGGTTGCCAACCTCAGAGCTGGAACTCCAAGTTACTTTAATAAGCAAAATATTCCATTTTCCATGTATTGTTGCTCTTCAGAATGGATTGAGTTCTTGGGAGTGACGATGAAAAGCTGCAGACTTCTTCAGAGCAAAACGCAAAGCTCATCAAAACCATATTACAGACCATTACAATGGGGCTCGGACTGTCGCCTGGACAGTCAGCTTCATGCTTCTCCAGGAGAAGAGGACTGGCTCTGACTTGCCGTGCTGGTATCTCATCTCCATCAGGTCCCAGGTCCCTCCTGCTGCAGGCTTGGTCACTCTTACCATGCTAGTCTTTGTGCAACAGAAGCCAAAAGATTCTTTCAAGCCCACATCCCTCTGCTGTTCCGAGTCCCAAAAGTCTGGAAAACTGCAAACCCAGACCCAAAACTTGGTACTTTGAGATCATCTTTTAATGTGGGAGGTTGGAAATAGCCCTGAAAAGATATTATCAGTGGTGTTTTCCATAGTTTCATGAACAAAACTTTCTCTACTTTTTGTTTTTAATAATTCCAGTGTAAATTGGAAGCTCCAGGGGATTTTTCCACATGTACTAACACATTGCCTACATCCCCTTGGATGCGGGTCTGTTACTGTAGGGATGGCTTATGTGTTGCTGACAGGACTAAGCACCTCATTCTCCAGGAAAGAAGAGCTGAAAGTCTTTTGCTGGAAAAAAAAAAAAAAAAAAAGAGAAAGAAACTTGGCAGCCTTGAGCTGATTGGAGGGAGAACGAGGCAGTATCACCAGCACCCGTATTCACAGATGGCCGAGAATACAAATACCTACTTATAACTTGGCCCCAGAGGTACCAGAAACTCGCTATTGCCTTCAGACCTTCTGGAGGCAGGTTGGCTTCCTGGATAACTGGTTTTGTTGCTTCCAATGACTTCATCACGAAGAAGGGTGGCCACTGGGCTTGGGGGGATTGCTGGCAGCTACGCAGAGCCGCTCTCCAATATTCCCTGGCTCAATCACCTCCCCAAGCCCCATTATCTCCAGTCATGCACAGAGCTCATCTCACCGCTCCATGTAGATTCCCCAGGCACCGGCTTCCATACGATAGGTTTTTCTTTTGCCAAAAAACACTGAACAACATTGACCTCCATGTTCTGGCATCACCGCTTCTCATGGAACACGCGTCTGCTTTCACATCCAACTAGGATAACTGAGGTTGTTTTTGTTGTAATTCTGATACAGCTGCATGACTGAAGAGTCATAGATGGAGCTGTTATAGACTAATTGACCTGGTCCGCTGCTCCCCAGAACGATGATCGCAAGCAGACCAGCTGAAGAGTGGGTGTGGAACTGGCAGAGCTAAACCAAGGGGTCCCCACCCCATCAACTTCTCCTTTCCCCAAGGGTCTCACATTAATAAAAAAGGGTGTGTCGACATTACGCCAAGAAACCAGAGCGGGATTTCAGTTGCATAAAGCGGGCGAGCTGCTCTCATCCTTGCAAGGGCTCGGGGTCTGATCCCAACGAGGGCAATGGAAAGATGCCCTGGGCTGAAGCTCTTCCAACATGCGCACAGCAACGCCATTTCAAACAAGCCCGTTCAGGTACGTCCACCCACACCATACCTTACCATGCTTGTACTCTTGCTTTCTCCAACTAGGCTAGGCACCCAAAGGGGTCCTACAGCATTCTGACCCCGAGGCCCTGGGTGCTGAGAGACATACAGCATACCCACCACTGAGGGAGTTGAGTTCACGATCAGCATTCCTTGGTGTAACCATAATACAAAAGCTACTCATAATTTGTAGCGTCCACCCCTGGAGCTAAAAACAGAGACTTTTGGAACGGACTCAGTGCAGCCGTCTGAACGGGTGCAGCTGCAAACCCTTGTAAAACTTCCCATCGGCGCCGGCGACAGCCAGCTGTGGGCTGCTCTGCCGAAGCTGGATCCAAGCAGAAGTCCAGGTCCAGCACTGCAGAGAAGGTAAGGTCCGTCTCAGAAGACATTCAGATTTTGAACCATGGTTTTATTCCAGACTAGGAAAAAAACCAAACTGAAAATCTTGAGCTTTCTGCAAAGAAACAGCAAGGTCCAGGGAGCGCGGGGGGGAGCAGGGAATATCTTCATTTTAGGTCAACTGAAATGTTGCATTTCACTTTACACGCCATGTATATGCTTGCATGTGTAAGAGTTGGGTACATTCTTTTAATTAAGACTAAAATCAAGGCAGCATACCATTAGAACATCCCAAATCACTTTTGCGACACATAACATTTTATTCTGAAAATATATCTCAAATTGAGAAGTCTCTTCTCATTTTTAGACCCTTCTTTCCTCACAGCCACAGAAATCAGCAGATTCGACTTCCCACCTCACATTGAGGGTGAGTTACAACTGCTACATCTCAGCCAGCCCTCCCTGCTAACAAGTACATCCTGATCCTATCAATCCTTGCAAAACTTCTGGAATAACTTTTGTTTATAAAGGCAAGACCTACAGCAGGACACTCAAAATATTTCATATTATGCTATGCTACAGTGCCTTCTTGACTGGCATGTTCAAAAACACTTGGAATAGATATGACCGGGATCAGAGCTCCCAAGCCTCTCCTGTTGTTGGGAATTCACATGCAAAGCCAGTAGTGATAAGAAAAGGAAGGCAGGATGGTGAAAAGAAGATATTCTCATGAAAAGCATTGGCATTGTCCAGAAACAAGAAAGCCTCCCTGTGGGAACTATATCCTGCTTCATACATATATCTGAATTTAACACTTCACTGAAATCTCTTTGCAGAAATGCTGAGCTCTACGGCAGAATAACCATTATCATCAAAGGCTAACCCCAAGTGTCCTGGAAAAAAAAACATCACCAGAATTTCTCCCAAATTCTGCTCTTCATTCATCCCGACAGGCAAAACCGAATATACTTTGATCACGCAAGCGCCTTCCCCGACAAAAATGCGAGGAGGAGAATGCTGATGGCTGCATTTCATCAACAGTAGTTTTACAATTGGTTTTACAGTATTTCCTCCTGTAGGACCTTTCTTATGTTTATGCTACTCTTATCAGCCAAGAATCTCCCTTGCCAACTCACCAGCACAAAGTTGTCTGTTATTTTCACACTCAGCCCGACAAGTGGTTGTCCTATTGAAGCCGTCAGCAGTACTTACAGCTTCTCCATGTCTCAAAAATAAAGGCAATTGTGTCCAAAACTGCAGAGCAGAGGAGGCGCGGGGCTAGCTGGCTACCTACCAGTCAGCTGTGTTTGCAAGGGAAGATGAGGAAAGTCAACAAGTCATGTTAGCACCTCGGAGTTACCTGTCTCACAAGCACGCTGCTGTTGCTTTGATAGAACAGCCTGCGCTATGCGTGCTAAGAAAAAACTCTGATGTCCATTAGTGCCTCGCATAACCACAAACTCCCAAACTTTACAGGAATGCAGAGTAATTTTAAGAGTCAAGCTTGTGCCAGCCCATTAAACAGAAAACGCTAAAGCAACAAGAGCAAAATTCAGATAATCTAGGTTCACTTCCTAGCTTTGCAGCAGTTTTTTGTGCTGTTCTAATTTCCCATCTGCTAAGAGGAAGGGAAAAACATCTCCTACCCCGAGCATGCAGAGCACTCTGAATGCAGCCCTTGTTGCTCCAGTAATTCAGTTACTAAGGTCAAGCACAAGCCTTGGGTATTCAGACCCCACATACCACAAACCCCACTTTCCAACAAAATAAGCCACCTCTCCCTGGTAAGCACCGTGAGCCGACTTCAGCTCAGATCCTCCTATAATGGAGACCCCTCCACCAGACTACAGGCAACCCAGCAGGAGCAGCTATCTGCCTACAGACTTCCATACCATGGCACAACGAGGTTGCTATGCCCTAGGAGAGTTGCAGCAAGAATCAGACCATCCTATCGGCCCCGGCTCAGAGAAGCTTAAGCAACAAGCTGATGATTTCTGCAAGTGACAGTGCCAATGTCACTGGGAGGTAAGCCCAGAATAGATGGCTTTCTAAAAATTAAACTGCATGGGCATGCAACCAGCTATTTGACCACACATCTTTTGTTATTTATCCCCCGGCTGCCGCACAGTCTGTATAATCACCAGTAACATACCAATGTCCATGCACACACACATACACTGTGCTTTTCAAAAAATAACTGCTGAAAAGCTGCCTTTGGGAAAACATCTGCAGCTATAGACTCCTATCCACTATCACACCATGCTCCAAAGCTCCAGGCTCAGTAAAACAGATGAATGGATCTCCAGACTAAGGAAGAGGTCTACACACATAACCCACAGCAGTATCTGAATTAGGAGTCCAGTTGCTCTTAGCGATCTTCTATAACTCTTTTTTGTAGATGTCTAAAAAAATAAATTCAGATCTTACTTGGGCTGAAATCAAGATTGACGCATCGACTACAGAGGGTCTAAAGCTAAATGGGATGGAAGTGAGGATTCGTTATCCTGGGCAGGGAACAGTCATCCACAGCGTTTGCACACACCAAACTCCGCCCTGCACAGAGCCACGTATAGTTTTTCTGCAAAAACGCATCCCCCAAGCAGGCTGATAAGCAGGTTCCTCTTATCCAGGACCATAACTGAAAGGGCAAGGGCAGATTTGGGACTTCAAATCTTCAAGCAGCAAACAGAAGAAAGGACTTTACAACCAAGCAGCCCCTCCTCAGCTCTCCTTCATTGCCACCAAGGCGCATTAGCGCAGAACGCCGTATCAGCTAATTAGCTGACCTACCTTTTACCCTTGCGTAGCACTGCAGGCACCTTTCGGGTGACAGCAAGTGGGAGATAATATAGGAAAATTGTGAGACAAAGCTACAGTTCCTGCCTCTACTTTCTTCCCTCCAACAACTCCTCCAAGAATTTCAATTCCAGATCAGGCTTAGAGGACAAAACCTTGCTCAACTTCAGGATCATAAAACACAACTTTAATCCTTGAGTCAGCCACTGACTCTTAGGCAGCGTAACTCAGCTTTGCATAAAAGAAAGCTTCTGTGGAAAAATCCCCACGTATTAAATTAGCAGAGACATGGGACAAACTTCCATATGCAAGCATTTTTTCTTACTGTGAATCTTGGATCCTGAGAAGCTCAAATCGAAATTGCAGGTGAAGTAGCTAACTCAAAGGAGCAATGCAGAGCTTCCTTGTTTAGCACATCTGCTTTGAAAAGGTAACAGTGAATGCCAGTAACTGGCAATAGTGGTGGGTAAATGGTCTGCACTAGATTCCTCCCTTCCTCTTCAGGGCAGGAAAGTGCCCAAGTTCAGGGTCAGACAGCGTGGCTCTGCCTCCAAGTCAGTTTTAATTAAATGAGCTTCCAGGCTGCCAGAAAGTAAGACATAAATGAACTAGGCTAGACCTAAATACAAAAGTGAGGGAAAAAAGGCATATAAAGTATAACAACTGAAGAACCATAATTCAACAGCCTATGTTACAGGGGAAACATAAAAAAATCATACTAGTGGTCTCTGAGCCCAAAATTTGATGAATTCATGAACCATTGACAGCAGAACAGGTTGGAAGCCCTGACTTCACAAGTGATCATTTCAGGGGAAATTAAACCCTCCCCAGAATGCGCCCCGGCTTGGAGATCAGCATCACCAGGGACTTCTTCCTTGGCTCAGCAGAAGAGTACGATAAGGAAAGATTTGCTCACGTGCACATTTTTGAGAGATCTCAGTGTGTTCAAACTTGGCTATACTTCGGCACTTAAATACACTCCAGACCTGGATGGCTCAAAGGGACAGCATTGTTTGAAATCTCCAGACCTCCAGGAAATAAATGGAAAACTTTTATAGTTAGCATGCAACAGGGGTCAAGGGCAGAGCATGTGTACAGTGCATGAGTGTCAAGATGTACATTTAGGAAAACAGATTTGTGCATCTAAGTTGGAAGGGTCGTGGCCCGTCTAATCACCGGGGGACCATCACAGAGCAGGGAGGGAAACAGGGGGACTGTTATCTTCCGCATGCGGGCCAGGAAAACCAAAGTCATGCATTTGCCCTTTCCAGTGCAAGATGACGGATGCGAAGCGATGCATAAAGCCAGCACAGGATACATCCCTCCTGGCAGGGAAGGGGAAAGGGGGAAGCTGACTGACTCAGAAATGTGCAGCCTGCTCTGCCATCTGCTCCTGGAACGGTACGATTCTATGCCGGCCATTACACAGGGCTTGTGGAAAAGTCACAATCCGGTGCCAATCCTCGCTGGTTGGAGTTTCTCAGGACTATATTTAGTCCTTTTGGGGAGGAAAGGGGTGTTATTGGTTGTTACTAGTACAAAAACATGTGATTCAATCGGCAACGGCATTTGATTCCACCGGACCACAGTATCATGTGAGTCCTTGTAACAGCCACGGTTCCCCGTTTCTAACTTCCCAAGCATTCTGGAGCATTATTTTTCTTATTTATTGCATGCTACACAATACATTGAACAAAAAGAGAGATTTGCTGCATGCTGAAATTTAGACCCACCGTGTCCCATCCAGATCAGAGCAAAACAGCTTGGGATTGGGAAATATAATCTGCTACACAACGTGATTTAACCCATAAATCTATGATTTCACTGGCACAGCTGCTATTTTGTAACATCAGACTAGACATCAATAAAGAAGGAGTTTGCTGGCACTGCGAAAGCCTATCATGTGGCTCAGCTAATTAAAAACTGACCTAGTCCATGATCATTAAATGTTGTAATCACATGCCTGCAAGTGATTAGATGTAGAAACAGACCCCCCCCCCTCGCCTCATTCCCATAGATCATCAGCAGAATAGGTCTAACACAGGCCCCGATGCTCAATTTTTTTTATAAACACCAGGGCTTAGCTTTTGTCAGAGGTGAGGACCCAGGAGTTTTGGCCGGTCATTGTTTCCTCGCGCTCCACGACCAACTTTTTGCCAAACGTGGAGAAGTCAGCATTGACTTCAGCCCCTCCGCTCTCGCAGACAGACATTTCACCAAATGCTTTGTACTTGAACTCGATTGCAGCCAGGGTGCTAAGGCTAATATATCTTAAGGAGTGCTAGAAAGGTGATTTAGGTGGAGGTGATACCATCAGCTAACAGAGGACAAATTCCAGCCTTGGCACTCAATCCTTGACAGGTACATGAAGACAGAGAAATTGATTTTCAATTCTCTTGAAACTTTGCACTCCCTCTTACGTTAATCTCAGGAGTACGTACACTCAGCAGAATCGGAGAAGTTAATTAAGGGCAGATGAAAGATGATGGAAGTAGAAGAATGGATAAGAGGGGACAGATAAGAGGCAGCACGTTCCTTGGAGGATGGAGAGAGGAGGTTGCATCGAGAGCCCACAGCTTATGGGTTTCTTCACCCCAAAAAGCCCCAAATCTGCGCTGCACTCAAAGCCCTGGTTCACAGAAGAAATCACAAAGGTGAAAATATCTTTTCCTGAAACTGCTAGGATATGCCAGAGAGTTACCACCATCTCTCTTGTACTGGCTTCACCTACGCACAACAAGCACGTCTGCCTCTGTTCTCCACGTGAAGAGGAAGAAATTCCTCCAAATTGTGACAGTAAACAAAAAAAACCCTCAAACCACATATGCTCGTTTATAAATCCCTTTGTTCATTGTGATTCGTTAGATTCCAATTGCCTTCGTATTTTTACTCCTAGATAGCTGGGTATTTGTTTAGTTGGGGGGTTTGGGGTGGTTTTTTTTAGTGAGTTGTTTTTTGGGGGGTTTTTTTGTTTGTTTTTTTTGAGTCTTGTTTAATTCTCATTTCAGTGGCAACATGTGGAGCTCGTGGTCATAGTGTGATTCTGTGAGGTACGCAACATCTTCTGACAATCCAAGTTTGCCGATTTTTCAGTTTAACTGAGCATCTCTTTTGTTGTATATTCTCAGAAAGAACATTTAAGTCAGCTTACCTCCTTGCTTTATACTCCTTCCAATGACTTGAAAATTCACTACGGGGCAACAGCTCCAAAATATTAAAATGCTAACCCTTTTCATTTCTCCCGCCTCCGAATTCCTTCTTATTTTGCTGCCTCCTTTATGAGATGAATTTACTAAAATGGAAGACAACATTTCAGGCACAGGCATTCAGCCGATTTATATAATGGCAACATATTTTCCATGTGTTTTGTATGCCTCTTAACACTTCTGTTTGCTTTTTTTGACCACTGTTGTGTATAGTGCCAAAGGCTACATTGAGCAAGCACAAAGAAGTTTAAGTACTTCTTCCCGATTAATATAATAAACTTAGAACAGAAAAACTGTAGAAGCAGCTCCAATTATTTCTTCTGCTGTGGCTTACTTGGCATTTGTCAGTGAAGAATTCATCTCTTATTAGCTTCTTTCAGCTCCCTCCTAGCACCCAAGCAGTGCTCACTTCCAGTGCCACGTCAAAGTTGAAAATAAGCCAACACTGAAACCAGATGGCCAAAAGGCTACTGCATCTTCCGGTCCTGCTGACCTACCAATGGAGGCAGGACCAAGAAGGAAATGAATGGCCCAGTTAGAAGCATCATAGAATAGCATATAGTGCATTTATCCAGGATTTGCTGGGTGTGAAAGAGGAAGGGAGTAAACACCACGGGAAGGAGACTCTGCATGGACTCGGTACTTCTGCATTATCAGTTTTCTAGAAGTGAAGCCTTGGACTACAAGTGAGCACCTTCACCAGCAATATGTTGTGAATGCAGATGCACTAGAACAGTTTTGAAATTGTCCCTTCCTCATAAGGAGGAACTCATGATCTTTCATGTATTTCCATGAAATTAAAAACCTGACCACTCCGGACCAGCTCATAAGGAGGCCATTTAATCGGCTAATGGAAATCCAGGTTCAAATCACATACAGGAGGGTCAACCTTTATAAAGCTAAAGCACACCAGGAGTGCTCAATCATTTATACAAAAAGGAGCATCGAGAAAGGCAGAAATTGTGTATGTGTATTGTGTAACACAAGTGGATTTCTACAAATACAGACAGGTTTGCCTTAACAAAGCCATATCTTCCAATCTATGAGCTACATTACTGAAAAGTTTCCTTCAATTTTAGCCAGAAGCCCACCAGCTTCTTAACATATGTTGATTACTATTTAGAATTAACACTTTAAAACTCTGGCATATGATGTCCTCAGTGGCCTGGTTTAGGGAGGGAAAGAAAAAAAAAAAAGCAGCTATTTGACTTGGGATGTACCATGTATGGCTCTTGCCTCTGTTGGTGTACTATGGAGAATAATGTCCTGGTAATCACATTATCTATGCCTGAAAATGGTAGAATAATCTCCATAGGTAAATGCAATTGCCAAGACTGCTCCATCCACAACTAAGCTGTGTGGCTAGACCATTCTTAGATATACAGTTGAATATCGCATTTGTGGTTTTCTCTCAAAAGCCTGTTAAAGGCTGCAGCTCTCATTTCAGTGCCAACGTGAATGACATTATTTCTTGGAAGGACACACATATAGGCTGGCGTAAAGTCAATAATTAGCCTAGATCATGAGCATTCTGTATGTCAAGATTTCAACATGTCACTTACTGGCAGTTTGCAAAACTCCCAGAGCTTCTACTGAAAGACGTGTCACCTTCATGCCAGGATGCTACTTTCTGCCCCACTGTGTGCCAATCACAAGTGGAAATATTGCATCTTGCAGCTGAGAGACATGGGTAGAAGCATCATGTTTCCTCTCTCATTCTTGGATTATTTCTCTTCAAGTCTCTCTAGACATGTTCCATCATTACTGTCTTGGCCATCCTTCCCTCTTTTTGCCCTATATCCAGCCTACAGTTCTTCCTTTCCACCCCCTCTGCAATCCTCTCTCCTGGCAAAAGAGCTTCCTCTTTTACACCTCCTCCAAATCAAAAGGAATTTTAGGTTTCTTCACCTGACTGGTTAGTCACATCTTCAAAGCTTGCCAGAAAGTCTCTTTCAAACATCACCCAAGGAAAGCCTTTTTAATTGCTCTTCCTTGCACCACACGCTACATAACATAAAAAGATACCTTCTTTTTCTTGCACACTTTTCCTTTTTACTATAAACTGCAGTTCTTCCATCATTCGTAAAGCAGAAAAGCACTTTAATAGAAAGGCCAGTTCCTAAGAGGCTGTTGGATTTACTGAGCATTGACAGGGCTCTTGGTGCTCTGCTAATACAGCAAAGAAAGAGGAGCTCCCTCTCCGAAATGCTCATGATCTAAACTAGAGATGACAGGATTACGGCTGTGTTAAGCAGTGATCTGGCTCTGCACAACCCCCAGAAGATGACATGTTCCCAACACTTACAGCACTTAGAGGCCAAATAGATGTACAGTATAAAACAAGCTCCGAAGGAATGGTTTCTCAGAGAATATTTTTCCTTAGGTATTTAGGCTGCAGTTCAGCATGTTATTTCAGCATGAGACTAGTCTCACTGGACACAATAAGGTTAGTCCCATGCCTTAACCTAGGAATGTGCTTAGCTACACCGCCAAACTGTGACCTCTTGGATTTACAATTGGGTTAAAAACCGTGCTTGCAGCAGGGGAGACCAGTGAATCAGAAAGATACAGGATAAACCAAGATCCAACCTCCCAGCTGTGCTGGGCATTTATTATCATTTTACACTCTAACATCTCATCACTGTATGGTGTCATACAAGAACTGCGTGCATACATCCAGCGGGCTCACTTTAAGGAGACCCAAATGTGCAAAACAAGCAACCGATTGTTTTAAGCACTGTTTTTGCATAGAAGCAGCCAGCTCCAGAAGCTTTATTCAATCTGACTTGTAGGCACTAAAGAGGTCCAAGGTTGTTATTACTTGATTATGCAGAGATTCCCCTGTGTTCAGTCCCGCTTCATTGCAAAGGTCAGTGCTCCATAGACTGAGCATCAGACACAGACCAAATTAGCATTACACGCAACAGTGAAGATTGCATTAAACGAGATTGAGCCCACCAAAAACAAGACACAGAGTCAAGAAGAAAGATTTGTGCGCCCTTTTCACACTCACTTAGCCTCTAACACGAGCTATATGCCAGTCCAATGACATTTCATAGGGCTTTTAACTCCAAATCCAGAACTATTACATGCCCCAGTTGCACCCCAGTGCAACAACCTAGACCATACACTCCATGCTGTGAAGGCAGAGTAACTACCCAAAGATATGGCAATAAATGGCACTAGGAGCTGCTGATCTACTAAATAATTACTTATTTTGAAACAAACAAACAAACAAACAAACACGATACAGGTCCAGCAATGGGTTACCCAAAGATATGGCAATAAATGGCACTAGGAGCTGCTGATCTACTAAATAATTACTTATTTTGAAAAAAAAACACATGAACAAACACAATACAGGTCCGGCAATGGGTTCAGTCCTTCAGTGCCCTAAATAACCACGTTAGAAACCCCCATTCACAAGTTTAACACAGCCGCCGCATTAAAAGCTGCACGAGTTTTGACCCTGGGGGCTCCTACTAAAAAGCACTAGAACCTCCCACTATTGAAGGGGAAAAATCCTCCATTCCAGTGTACTTCCATTTGGTCCTGGCACAAGTCAGTGCTTCTTATTTTTAAGAACCCAATCCTTGTTTGAGATACTTACCTAAATCAGTTATGTACCTACACGAGGCTACTGGAAACAAACCCAGAATCCGTACTGCTTCTGGGACCAACGGGCAGGGAAGAGGCATCCAGTGACTGTTGCAGAGACTGGCACTTTCCCTAGCTAAGTTGTTCTCATGTTCTTCTAGTCTGCAAATAGCAATGCTGTTGCACAATACACAAAATAAGTGTGCTTAGAGAGACTTTTATCTTAGAAAAGAGTAAGTGCTTTGCTTTCTGATAACGTCAAAAATCTACAGAATGGGAAAACTCTAGGAAAAAAATAAATACTATAAAATCCTGGAAAATAATTAATAGATTTTTCTGTGCTTTCATAATAGCATTCACTTGGGTACTCATAAAAAGCTATTATTATGGTAATAAAAAAGGATGAATAATTTATTATAAATCACAGACAAACTGTTCCCTTCCAGAATTCTAAGATGACTACATGCATATGAAAATAATCTCTTAAATGTGTATGCTTGCTGTAGCCATTGGGCCAGAAAATGTCTGCCATTCATTAAAATTTTATTGGATTTCTTTTCCAAAGTTTTCCTAGGGAATTGAATTAAAAATGGAAGTATAAACCTGATCATATTGGCACCCCTCTGTATCTGCAAGGTTAACCTATGTCTTCCCATTTACCTAGCACAGGGCTCAGTCTTGTTGTCTGCTGCATTTCAAAACACACGGAGCAAGTTGGGGGAATTGCAACATTGACCCCCTCCCCAAAACCAGCATCTTCTCAACAGAGGAAAATTGATATCCAGTATACACTTGCTTGCAAATTTTGTCTGCAACAGCAGCATCCAGAATTGCAAGCATCTTCTTCATATGGACTGACCATCACAGTGACTGTAAACTGTTAAGAATCAGGGAATAAATCAGTTATTTGCACGACACCACCACAACAAAATCTGAGAGCGGAACTTATCATCACCGAGAGCTGAATAAACTTAAAAGCTTTCACAAACCTCAGTGTTGCTCAGAAAGAACGCAATGTCCTGCTTCGCGGGAAGGAGCTGTTCTGGTCCAGTTTCCCAGCCTTGCCATAGCCTGAATCCATCCTCTTCCATCAGTAGCAAATCAAGTTCCAACTGCGGTCAACTACAGTCCCAGTTTAGCCTGAATCCATCCTCTTCCATCAGTAGTAAATCAAGTTCCAACTGTGGTCAACTACAGTCCCAGTCTCCATCACCAACACATGAGCATTTACTACACCTATATTTGCTAAACAGAGACCCTTCCATTTCCAGGAGTTTTCTCCTAATTCAGGCACTGAGGGACCATACTCAACAGATTTATTTAACAAGAAAAATATGCTAAGTTCCCTAAGTCTATTCAAACACTTCCAATGCATTTGTTTACGCAAATACAACCTCTGAGCATCTCCTTTAATCCATGACCCAAACTTCTACTTGGTTCTGTCCCCTCTTTCTTTAAGAGATGGTCTTTTAAGAGATAGTCTTTTCTTTTAGGGCATACCAAGGTCCCATGAGAGGGCTTCATGAGAAATTGTCATCTTCTGTTAAGCATCAGGTAGTCTCCACTCCTTTCATCAGAGAAGATGGGTCCTCTCTAACTTCTCAGCTATACGATGCTGCCACATCTCAGCCCAAGTACACCAGCGCAAGGCATCTTTCACACTGGGAAAGAGAGACCTTGGAAGTTCTTCAGGAGCTTCCACGTACAAAAATAAACATCAAAAGAGTAAAAAAACCTAAGAAATTGAAAATAGGCTTTTCATGGGTCACTCAATGGACCCCTAGTCTCCATGACAAAGGACAAAGCATAAGAGAGAAGGGGGAAGAGAACAGAATTGCTGCTCATCATGAGAATGTGACAAGGACCAGCCATAAGCCGAGCCCCGAACAGGAGGGGTAATAACCCAGTGGTTACTAGTTTAGGGTGGACGCTCCTCATTACCAAAGCCGTCCTCTCTCCATATCTGCCTACGGCAGCAGGCTCCACAGAAGCCCTGAGTTATCGTAACACCAGGATTACCAATGAATACAGACAAGAGAAAAATAAGTGAAGCTCCTTCCAAAACAAACAGCCATAATTCAGCATTTGAGACTTCACAAATTACCTATTGAAAATAGTAGAAGCTGGATCTTAATAAAGCGTAACTGCCTGGTTTGGATTTCACACATGTTAAAAGTGTTCACAATCTGGAATTAAAACTAGGCTAATCTAAACCATAAATATGAACCATCATTTGGATTATATCCGTAACCCTCTGGTTCAATTCACAGCTCATTCTTCTAGAGTTTAACAAGCAACAAATAAACCTTAGAGAAAGAAAAAGAATTTTGTTAGTGTCTAGTGTAATCTACTATTAAATAAGTCCTCACACAAACCATAATAAAATTCAATTTATTGTAGTTTGTAAAATGTGATTCCCCACCTTGATAATTAAAAAGATATTGTAATGAAAGTCTTTAGTCCTCATGTGCTCACATTTGTTAAGATCTGATTTTTATCCGAGCAGAAGGATTATAAGAACATGGAATCGCTGTTACAGCCTTTGTGTGCAAATGCAATGCTAGGGGAGACAATTTTGGTGTTGCATCCATAACAGGGAGGAAATTTAGAGCTCTGAGCCCTCAGCAGCCACCTGCATGCTGCTGGACCAGCCCAGACCATCACGGACCACACCAGACCACCACAGACCAGCCCTGCATTCAGCGGCACGAGCTCAGCCTCCCAGCAAGGGCACCGGGGCATCATGCAACTACACTGCTTCCATCTGAAGATCTCTGCACCACTTCCAACGAACTCAGACCCTTGATCTGAAGAGCAGGATTGGTGCCGCTCTTCTGCTTTGGATTCAATGGCAAGCTCAGAGCAAAAGGCTCTGGTAGTCAAGTAACAGGCAGAAGAATGAGAGGTGTAGTATTGGCTCTTTCAACCTGTATGGTTAGCTAATACCCAGGGTTTTCTTGCCTGGTTGCCGAGAGGAGGAGTCAAGTAGCTTCCTGTTTAACTGAAAAATGTGCACACAAAGTCATTTTTCCCTGACTCAAGTAGGAACAGAAGGAGAATTTCCTCACAGACATTTCCAAGCCTACCCTCATAGCCAGCACTCTGCCTGAGAAACCTCTCGTTCTCTTGGCATCTTCTTGGGGCACAGCACCATCGCTTCTGTGGATTCTTCCTGGCCCATTTGCCACTTCTGACACATACAGACTCCCACACCCGCAAGCCAGTCGGGGTTCCAGCCCTTGCACCCTGGGAAAACCCTTCAAATTACCCCACGTCAGTTCAGATTCGGACTTTCTGCAAGGCCAGTGCTTTGAGCGGTGGCTTTCTATTGTCCCAGTTACCTTGGCCAAAAAGAAGTTCGACTATTTCTCCCACCAAGCTGGTGCAAGCGGTGGTAGGTATTCCTCTCACTAGGAGCGGAGGAGCTACCAACCACCGATCAGAAGGACCACTCTGGAAACTGCATCCTCATAAGCAGCGACTGACGCAAGAAGTCTGCTGGCAGCAAAATGGGACCAAGGATGGGGAAATGCCATCAACTGCAACTCACAGCAAGATCCTAAAGGGCAGATGCTGCACGAACGGGACCCTGCACTCCAGAGGCTCACCCACATGGACAACGTCTCTGGCTTATGCAATTCCACTCCCCTTATGACTTCCCTTGGCTGAAGGCAGCATCCTGGATCTGAACATCGAATCTCAGCCGCTGGAGTAAGCTCAAAGGGAACCCGACTGCAAAATATAAATCCTTCTTCCAAATACATCACCCTTCCTAAAAAATGAGGCAAACACACCCAATTCTAGAGCGTGCCCAAACTTAATGTTTATTTAACATGCATTCCTCCACCTCGTAAGAGATTAAATACATTTAGCTAGACAAACACTCCCATAACACAGTAAAAACAAAATAAAAAGATAGGCTCTACTCTCCTTCTACAGCAACAAAGTTTGGAGGCACCAGAGAAGCAGGGTTATAAGCCTCATAAAAGGTTTAAGTCTTACCCCTAGATTAATTCTTTCTAAATATGTTCAGATAGCAAGCACGCCCCAACCCAAGTTGATTCCCAGCACAGGTTCTTCTACGGCCGCACTCTGCCCATTGCAGCTCGGCGTAACCAGAGCACACGCCACGCGCAGTCATCTCCGATTCACCGTGTCCCAAGGGCATTAATTTGTAGGTGCCTTTATTATAGCACTAGTCAAAAAGCACTACGGCATTTCTAATCCACATGCCAGCATTATTCATACCGGTCTGTAATTAAGTTTATTTGTTCATATCTAGCCACATATATAGAAAGAACACCTCTCTATAAAGCAGTTCGGAGCTTTAGGCTGAGTAACTCCACGCGGGTAAGTCCCTGTAGAAAGAGAAGACAAACTATTAGCTAACTGAAAGAGTAGCTAAGAGTAAAACACGACAATAGATGGAGACAGAACACCACAAGGACCATTGCTACCATCTGGAGACTGCAATTTATTATACAGAGCCCAACCAGCAAAATGATTGGGTTTTTGCATAGCAACAGGCCAGGACTGGAAGGAAGATCACACTAAAAGAGCGGCACAGGAGAGAGCACACAGGTTTCTCTCATTTGTAGAGTCTATGGCAAACCAAGAACTTGAACCTCACTATGCATTGGAAACAGTCCCACTACAGTGGGAAGTGATGTGTAATACACATATTAATGTTGAATCTTTTCTTTTGGGACTATTCTGAAATTGCGTTCTACATCTTAATCTCCAGTTTCTGGCACATGAGCCCAGTTGCTGCCATCTGCACACAAATCGCTAGAATCTATGCTAGCTACAGCATGAGAGTCAGGAAAACAGGCAAAACCTTTAGATTTTTTCCCCCCTACTAGAATAAAGAAATTCATGCGGTGTATTGAACTATGAAGTTTAAAAAAAGCTCATTCATTTACATATTTTGAAGTATGAGTACACCAAAGCCTCTACAGCCATCATGCCACATAGAACACTAGGAGGAAAAAAGAGCAAAGCAACATGTGGAGACAGGTCAGTCGTAATTTCTTACTGACACTCCAAAAATTATGTCTAGTTTGGAAAAGGATTTACCATTTCCAGCTCATCTCCGTGCTGCACACGAGAGGGCACTGTTCTGTAGGCTCAGGGGATAAAGCAGCACAAATTAATCTTGTGCTGCAGATGAAAATTGTTGTGCTAGCGCCAAGCAATTAGACCTTCTCTGGAGAATTAACTGTGTAGCTAGAAGCAAACCTGCCAATTAAATCAGCATTTTCAAACACCTCAGGTGATCCTTCACTTCAGTGACCAGCATTACCCATTTTTTTTTTCCAGAAAAAGCAGAAAATCAAGCCATTTATCTTACCACAATTATCAACATTATCATTTTTCAGACATTACAAGACTGGAGCGGACTCCACACAGGACAAGAGCTTTTTGCTGCAGGTATCTCTACTGCAGAAACCAGGGGTGACAGAGACTACACACGGCGTAAAGACCTTCAGAAGACTCACAGGTCCAACCCAGGCTGGATAAGCCATTCAAATGTAGCCGAGTAGTTAAGGTTTAAGCAAATGGATCCAAAAACTCTCTGATTAAATCTAGCGGTGAAGTAACTGGTTAGAAATCAGAGCGACACTATAGTGCCTCAAACTTGTACATCGGGCAGAAAACAGGTGCCCATGCCTCAGGTATCCTGGTCTACTGCTAAGTGGATGCAGAAGAAAGAGCAGGGACAGAAGCAGGGTTCTAGCCAAAAAAGCAAACCAGCAAGCAGGTGCAACCAAGGCTAGAGAGCACACAGGGCTGTAGTTGCTCCAGACTAAACGCTGCTGAAGTTTGTTCATTTTAGCAAAATCATTACAGATTTACCTTGCCACGGACCACATGGGCTATGTTTTGCTTTCGTCCCCAGGCTGACACCCTTTCGTTACCTGCTGCATTTCTGACACCTTCTCTGCCCTCCGAGCACAAAAGCACGGCATTCATTACAGCCTTCCTCCCCTCCTCCTGTAACTCGCCCAAACAAAATTAACAGGAAAGGGTATTTTATTATTTAAAACACAGCCATCCACCTCCTGTCAAGTCCCTGTTTTAGGCTTCTGTATTTCTCTTGCAGCACGTGTTGACAGATGCCGCATTCCTCACGCTGCCATGAATTTCTGCAACGGGGAAAAGACAGAGGCAGACTATGGCCTTGAAACATAAGCGAGGCAGGAAATTGCTATCTGTTCATTTGGTATAAAAAGAAACGTATGCACAGCTTCTCCGAAGACAATGTTCCTACCGAGGATCTGGAACCAATGCCTCCATATCAGATTACCTGCACCCCAGAGCATTTTACTTCCCTCCCATTCACTTTTTAGCTTTCAAAAATCTTATAGGTAAATGGCCAAAAAACATATCAGTCTAGTCATCGTGTCTGGTTTTCGTGTTCTTTTTCCTCTTTCTGCGCTAGAGGATCAAGCGAGCACCACGTCACAGGACAGCAGTGCCCCGGCGTCAGGCACCCCAGCC